>NC_081411.1:211954743-212254743 GCF_030272615.1 Cryptomeria japonica
CAATATTATTCAACATGAAGATTGAACTACTGCTGATATGATTTTATTTCCACATTTAATAAAATCAAATACATAGCAGATTTTTTCAACTCACTAAATACTCCAGCATTTTTGACATAATGTTCCAAAAATGACTTCCCATCTTGCTGCTACAGTAACATGAATGGTGCCGTACTACAGTAACGTGAATAGTGTCGCGCTACAGTGGCATGAATAGTGTTGTGCTACAGTAATGGGAATAGTGTTGCACTACAGTGCTGCTACAGTATTAATTAGCCTTCAATCAGGCCAATATCTTCATAAAATCATCCCTTCAGAATGGCATAAGCATTGGACAAGAAGTGAAGAAAGTATTAGCAAAAACACCAAATTTCCTGTAGCTGGAGATGCACCCAATCTGCCTGCTAATGAAGCTGATAGCAATGGATTCCAAAGGCCAAACCCCAAAGGAATGATGTCTAGAATGTCACAAGAGAGGAAAGACGTCCACTAATGCCAAGAATGGATCTGCAACTCACACATCAATTTCTTCTCATATTCAACATGCTAAATGAAGCCACAAAAGCTTCCTTTTATTCTTTCTCCAAGGGTCGACCCAACTCACTTGAGCAATGTGGGATAAAAGATGTGCAATATAAAACATATTAAAATATTCACTTATGTCTCCCTTGGATGCCCCTTTTATTTGCACACATCCCCATAAAATAAATATTAAAGTAACACTTTAATATTTTACAATTAAATTAAATGTTACTTTAATAACACTTCAGGAATTAAAATATATTAGCAATCGGACTCCGAATAGCGCGAGTGATAGCTCGTCGAAAAGCTCTCGCCGAGGAGTACTGAATCCAATCACCGAAACTAGCCTCCGTTGTGTCCTGCTGACTTACTAAAAATAGTCAGTATGCCTAAAACTAAGTAAATCCACTCCGTTTTGGCCCAAACTGGATATGACTAGGCCAAAACACTCTAGGATCCCCTTAAACCCTATTGGTGGCAATATTGTACACGAAAATAAAACTAGTTAATTAAGTTGTAATTGTCTTAGTTAGTTGGCAACCAAGGGTTGGTAGTTGCGGTGTGACGGTTGGCACTTGCACCCCCTCGGTATCTTTATATACTTCCGAATGTAACTTGTGAGACACGATTATGAATGGAATAACATATCTTATATTTTACCTGATATCTATGGCATTATTATTCTGCATTACGTGTTTTATCTGTGTACTTTAAGTTATTCACCCGAGAGGGTAAACATTTGGTGTCGTTGCCTAGACCTACTAGGGAAAGGAAGGAGCGGATGGCACGGACACGATGGGCCTACCCGTTGGTGAGATAAACCCAGAGGCCGACGACGCGCAAACAGAGCTCTCCAACGGGGAACACACTACAACGAGGGAATTTTCAATCCTGCTCCAGGTAGCCATCGAGACCTACGTCCAAAGAGAGGCCACGGAGGCTGAAATCCCGCCAAGTGTCGTGTGGACAGCACTGGAAGTTAGCCCGACAATAAATCGGTTGCTGAACCACCTCCCCCGATTGCTTGCACAAGCATCACTGGCATAACAAACTCGCCTAGAGGAGATTGCCCGAGAAGAGTGATGCCAACAAATCCTCCAACAGTACGAAGAAAGCAGCCGTCGGGAAGCAGAGTGGGATGGCACGAGGCCAAGCAAGAATTGAACCCTGAATCCCATAGGGATAAAGGAACATTCTATATTCAAATAAAGGTGTCATAATATTGACACAAGTTGTATCTAATGAAATGAATTATAAAGGAGTGTTCTGCTTTTATGTGTTGTTATTTATGGAAATGTACGGGAATTAATGCCCAACCTATTAAACAAAGATAGAAATAAGAAAGCAGAAACGGACGAGTGGGAGGCCGCACAGAGGGCCCTGATTCTGGAACGACGAGTAGAACGTAGACGAAGGCAGAGGCAACTTGCCGAAGGACGACCTGCCAAGGGGTTGCCCGAAGGGAACCAAGGAGGTGTCACGGAGGGTGCAGAAACCAAGGGAAATTTCTACGCGTCGCCAGACCACCGTAGGGTGAGAAGCCACGAAGAGTTTCTGGAGCAAACAAGGTTACAGCGGAATCTAGTCGAAGAGACCCAGGATCAGTTCAGAAACCTATCCCTTACGCCACGAAGTGAGGATCACCAAAGTGAGTCAGTAGTGGACGCGGGTGAGAACGAAGGGGAGGACAACCGTATGGCTGTAGGTGCAACACACGGCAGGCAAAACACTGTACCCCCAGTCACCCGCACAGGACACACCGGTGCCGGAGGGAGCGGCGCAGGGGCATAGACACAACCACAGCCACCTCCAGGGAGACGACCCCCATCGATGGCAGGAAAAAAGAAGTTGCCCAAATTCAATGGAGATGGCAAAGACGACTGCCCTACGTGTGAGACAATATGGTCAGCGAACGGTGTTACTGACCAGGACGAATGAGTAACACAATTTCCAGCCACCTTAAGGGGAGTGGCCATCAATTGGTACTCAGATATGGATAAGGCCAAAGTCGGCACATGGGCCGACCTGAAGGAGTTCTGGATACGGTTCTGCCTCCTCAAAGATGACAATGAAATAGTAGTCAAAATATATGGCACAAAACAAAACAAGAACGAGACTGTCCGAGCCTATAGTCGGTGGCTCAATGAACTGTTGGGGAAAATAGAGTCAACTAGCGGATGGGTTGTAAAAAAGATGGTTCGTGGAGGGAATGAAACACTCCCTCCGGAAGAAGATGAAAATTGTTCCACCAACCTCCTACGAAGACGCATATAATAGAGCGATGGATCTCGAGAGGGAGACCAAGACATCCAAGAAAAAGAAGAAGGATAGCTCGTCCGAGGATGATGACTCTTCCGAGGGAAGCAGCAACGATGGCGAGGCTGGCAAAAAGGTGCAAGCGCTCTAGAAAGACATGGAGCGAATGAGGAGAGAATTTAAAACAATGAGAAGCACGGGTCGGACCGAAGGCGAAGTATGGTGCACGGAGTGCAAAGAGGGACATACGAAGGGTACTTGCCCGAAGAAGGCCTTCTGTGACATTTGCCAAGTGATGGGAGACACTCCAAGGAATGCCCATATAAGATGAAGACCCGAAGTACGCAAATGAGCCAAGTGTTGTTCACTGAGCAAGCCACAACATCCGCACCAACGGGTATGGCCTAGCAAACCAACACAATGGCATCATCTGGAGGTTACCGGGACAACAGACGCGGTGGAAGGAATAACAACAATAACAATAACAGAAGCCGTATCCAGTATAACGCCAGGGGCCGGCCAATGATCCAGTGTAGGGCCTGTAATCAGTGGGGGCACTTCGCCCGTGATTGCATGAAGGAAGGCGACCATGAGGACGCAAATTGCCCAAAGTCAGGGGTTAATCTCCTCAACACTGAGAAGACTCAGAAGATCGGTGAGAAAGAAGTACTGGCGATCACCCGCGCTCAGACGAAAAACGCCACTTATCCCGACCCCCGTACGGAGAAGGAGAGACTACGGGAGGCAAAAGCCAATATCGAACGTTAGATGACAGCCGAACGACGAAACAACGAGGGGGTGAGTACATCCCGTACGGAAGCTGAAAATAACATCATTGGGCAAGTACTACAGATGGATGTACCTATAAGGGTAAATGACCTTCTGCAAACAATGCCATAGTCTGGGTGGAAGACCTCATAGTCCTCCATTAGCCAATGAAAAAGTCCCGCCAATGAACTGGTTCCATCCTCGGACCATTCGTCCAGTTCCAACACGCCTTCCTCGTCGGGTTCTTTCCCTCCTCTGTCTCCTGCAGAACCCCACTCCCAACTATTTGAATCTTCTGAGTCGGAGTCCGACGACATGAGCTCTTCGCTGACGGACCGGTTCCTTAGATCAATTACATACTTATGACCGTCACTCTCGATTGAAAGCATATTCCTTTTCCAGTTGTGGTTAGCTTTGGCCATGATCAGCCACCCCCTTCCTAGAAGAGCGTCGTACGCTTTCCTTTCAGAGGGATGACTACAAAATCTAGAAGGAAGTGTTGCGTCACAATTACCACCTTTTGTGCCATCAAGGTGCCAAAGGGGTTTGATGTCGTGCTGATTCATACCGACCAGGTGGAAGGTTGGTGGCCATAGAGTCATCTTGCTGAGGCTCCGCCAAGTTTCCTCCGGCAGTACGTTGACTTCGGACCCACCATCAACAATGGTGTTTGTCAGCTTTTATCCCAATATATCCATCTCTACCACTATGGGTTTCCGTCTGACGCGCACCGCTACTAGCATAGGGTTCATGGAATCCGTACCGGATCCCTTCACCGGGTCCATACCAGACTTTGTCATCGTTTGGTGTTCCTGACCGATGGTAGTGTCCCCAGTTACATTTGTCAAAGCCATCCTTAACTGTGGCATGGTCTGTAGAAGGTCCGACACTCGTACCGGTATTGTAGTTTGTAACATATGCTTGATGATATTCTTCTCTGGTTCCGACTGGACTGGTGTATCAGCACCCAAGTTCAAGGCCCTCCACTCTCCAGCCATCATCAGCTCGATATCCGCCCTTTGCCTCCTGGAGTCTTTCTTTTTCTGTGTGAGGGTCCAGGTACATGGCTTTTTTGTTTTGCAACCTTGTGATTGCCAATACGTCTTCTCTTGATCCCTCCACATCAAGCATGTTCACCCCTTTTTGTTTGGGACAATCTATGTCCTCATGATTTCCTGGACCGTACCATCTGCACAGCAAACTTCCTACATCACCTCCATTTCGGCATTCTCAAGCAAAGTGACCCCATTCGTTGCACGTCCTGCACTCAATCATGGGTCGCCCCTTTCCGTCGTATTGAATTCTGCTCCTCGCTGTGTTATCATTGGATCTGTTGTTACCCCGATTGTTTTTGTACCCTCCAGCTGAGGCGTCAGAGTTTGTTGTTGGCTTCGGCGGTGTCGTCGGCGGTGTGGCTTGGTCGGGTTGGGCGTAGAGCACTTGTGTGCTTCGTGCTTCCAAGTTGTATGGGCATTCTTTAGTGTAATGTCCCATTACTTGGCAGATCTTACAGAAAACTTTACGAGGACAACTTCCTTTAGGGTGTCCTTCAGTCTTGCGGTCAGTACACCATAGTTCTTTTCCTTCCCTACCACTTTCTTTGTCACCTTTTAACTCCTTCATCATCCTCATCATATCCTTCCGAAGTGCTTGCACAGTTTTGGATCCCCCGTCATTGTCTTCATCTGTGTTGTCACCATCACTGGTCTGTCGCTTCCCCTGGGATGTCTTGTTTTCACTTTCAATATACATGGCACGGTTGTATGCTTCATCGTACGATGGCGGAGGGACTACTTTCATCGTCCTTCTCAAGGATGGTACCAATCCTTCCATGAACCACCGCTTCTTGGGGCCATCTGCCAGCTGGTTCTCCATTTTGTTTAGCAATTCCCTCAGCCTTCTGTTATATACGCGCACACTTTCGTTTTTTCCTTGTTTGGTGTTGTAAATTTCCGCCACAATC
The DNA here is from genome assembly GCF_030272615.1 of Cryptomeria japonica. Taxonomy (NCBI): domain Eukaryota; kingdom Viridiplantae; phylum Streptophyta; class Pinopsida; order Cupressales; family Cupressaceae; genus Cryptomeria; species Cryptomeria japonica. The sequence goes on from NC_081411.1 coordinate 211,960,253, forward strand.
TCGTTGTCATCCCGTAGGAGTTTGAATTCTTCCTCGAAGGCCTTCTTCAGATTGCTCTAGGATGTTTTATGCTGAGCATCAAGGTCTGTGTACCAGTCAATAGCTATTCCTCACAGAGTGGCCGGAAATGCCTTCACCCAGTAGTCCAGGTCGTCCTGGCCATTTGCTTCCCAGATGGTGACACATGTCTTGCAATGTCGTACGAGGTCCTCTAACCCGTCGCCCATGAATTTTGGGAGTTTTTGTTTCTCCGGGGTGTGTGCCATCGTTCTTTCCTATGCGGTTTTATGCGGTGCCTGGAAATGGCTATATGTCGGCAAGGTACTATGTGTCCGGAGGGTACCGTACGCTCCTGGTCTGGTTAGGCCCCTGCCAAGCGGGCTTTGGTCACCTTCACTTCTATAGTCCCTCCTTCTCGGGGTTTCTGGATCCGATCTTCCTATTTTGATGCCGTCCGACAAGGACAAGTTTTTAATGTCGGACAACGTTGCTTCGAAAATAGTGGCGATTTCCTCGTGCAGGTCTCCTACCACCACCTCCTCCTTGTTCAGAAAATTCCAATTGGGTGCTTTGTGATTCAGTTCTGGAGTCTTCTTCACTTGACGTCGAGTGTGGGGCCTGGTCGACGAGATCTTCCTCTGCTACATCTGGAAGTGGCAGGTTCCTGGCGACCTCGGCCAACTCCGTCCACGTACACGGTTTTTGCCTCTCCCGACTACGACTCCGACTCACACTCCGACTTCTGTTGTGTTTCTCCGAACTCCTCAAGTCGGCAACCTCTCTTAGTCGCCGTCTCCTGTCGGCCTGTTCTTTTATGCGGAGAGATCGTCGTACAGTTCCCTTGTGTACTCCTTCGGTAGCAGTGGTACGTCTATCTTTGTTCGGTCGTAGGGGCATCAAGTGCCAGAGGTACGCCGCTGATTGGCCTCCCTCTCCTCTTCCTCCCTACGACTTCGTTCCTCGCACCGTTGGAGAACTTGTTGCCACCGAAGTTCCTTTGTCGTTTCCTCCCTTTGGTCTTGGAGTGCAATCAAATTCCTAGTGAGTAACCTTGGAATACTTCCGAGTAGGTCAAAGACGGGGGTGCTGACGGTGAGTTCACCACGTACCATACCTTCTGAGATGGCTCTCTCTTGAGCCTCTCGCCGTAAGTACTACGTGACCGACACGTCCCACTGCTCCACCAAGTCTGTCGTCAACTAATCCTCTCGTTCCTCTTCCGCAGTACTCTCTTCGTGCGTGTCGCTGTCCATGACAATTAATTGCTGGTTAAATAGTCGGCCCATTAATTGCTTCCGCCTGCCACTATGGTTATCTCCAGGTTCGTTCAGGCAACGGCGCCAAAATGTTTAGTCCTAAATGTATAGTTGGTGAATAATCAGATAACAAAGTAATTCCTGCACGTACCAAGTATTCATGGAACAAAACAATTGTACATCATAACATAAATGACAAATGATAATAATTAGACCAGAAAGTTATATCTTTATTCCAATGTCCAGAATTGTCCATCCCTCCTCCCCCTGGCGAGGTTCCAAGCAAACAATATATAGACCCGACGGTTGGCCAAGTTGGCCAACCGTCACCAACTCCCAACTACCTGACGGGAACCTCTCGGCAACAGCAAAACATTAACACACATAACACACTTATAATTATTATTCGTACTAACATACGTTTTTACCCCTAACAAACACCTCCACTGTAGTGACATACATTGTATACCATGGATGAATTAATAAAAGTGTTCTTTTCAATATGATGTCTTGTCCTATTGCATAAGGAGAATTTAGAAATAATGCCCAATCTGCTAAATAAGGACAAAAATAAGAAGGAATACATAGGGGACTCTGAAGTCGCTCAACGAGCATTAATTCTCGAGCAGCAAGTAGAACGAAGAAGAAAATTCAAGAGGATTGCCGAGGAAAGGAGTGGCAAAAATGGCAGCAATGGCTCTGGTGAGGGCCAAGTTTCCACACTAATAGAAACCACCAGGAAACGGTTGGGGGACCTTTCCCTAACATTGGAGGAGATCGGTGACCGGAGTACGGTAGAGCCATACACGCCATACAGAGGTGCCGAGACCAAGAGGGAAGACGAGACAGAGACAGAGGATAGAGGGGCTGAGGATACCAGTGCGACCGAAGGTGTCGGGAGGACACAAGGTCACGGTAGTACAAGCAATCTGTTCGAGGCAGGCTCATCACACCATGGTAGTCAAAGCAACTTGTTGGGAGCCAACGAACCAAATCTCGGAAAAGTACTTTCGGGAGTACCAGTGTCTAGAGGAGGAGTTCCTAGAGGGTTAAATTCAAGTTCCGGAGGGCAGACCGGGCCGCCGCCAAGAAACATAATGGCGAATCAGCAAAAATTACCGAAGTTCATCGGAGATGGGAAAGACCCCGTACAGCATTGTCGTACATGTGAGACAATCTGGTCATCCAATGGTGTGACTGATAGGGCAGAATGATTGGTGCAATTTCCCGCCACCCTACGAGGAGTAGCCATCGATTGGTACTCAGATGCTAATAAAACCAAACTCACAACTTGGGATGAATTGCACAAAGCCTTCGAAGAGGAGTTTCGACTCATCAAAGACGATAATGAAATCGTAGCAAAAGTCCTGAGCACCAAGCAAGGGATAAATGAGACCATTCGAGCATATAGTCGACCCCTCAAGGAATTGTTGGCAAAAATGGATAACCAACCCGACGATGGGTTAAAGAAAAGGTGTTTTGTGGAGGGCCTAAAATCGTCACTCAAAAGAAAAATGAAAATTGTACCCGCCACATCCTACGACGATGCCTATAACCGGGCAATGGACCTGGAGAGTGAAGGGAAGACATCCAAGAAAAAGAAAGACAGATCCTCTGAAGAGGACTCCTTCAACGGAAGTAGCAGCGACGAGGGGTCGAGTAAAAAGGTGCAAGCCCTTCAAAAGGATATCCACCGCATGATGAAGGAATTCAATAGCATGAAGGGAAGCACCAGGAAAAATGAGGAAGTATGGTGTGCAGAATGTAAGGAGGAAGGTCACACAAAAGGCTCTTGTCCAAAAAAGGCCTTCTGCGATATTTGCCAACTGTTGGGACATTATACCCAAGAATGTCCCTACAACATGAAGACACGCGGGAACCAAATGCTCTTCACCCAAGAGCAGCCGTCAGCGACAGCTGGCACATCGCAACCTCAAGCCAACACCACGACATCATCTGGCGGTTACAAAGGTAATCGAAGGGGAGGAAGAGGCAACAATAATAACAGCAATAATCGGAGTCGAATGCAGTATGATGCCAAGGGACGACCGGTGACTCAGTGTCGGGCATGCAACCAGTGGGGACACTTTACGCGGGATTGCCAAAAAGAGGAGGCATCGCAGCACTTGTGCAGATGGTGTGGTCCCGGAGACCACGATGAGACAAATTGCCCCAAGCGAGGGGTTAACCTCCTCAACATTGAGAAGATTGGTGAGAAAGAAGTACTAGCAATCACCTCCGCTAAGACCAAAAAGGCCACTTATCCCGACCCCCGTATGGAGGAGAGATTACGGGGGCAAAAGCCAATATTGAGCGTGAGATGGCCGAACAACGGAACAAAGAGGTGTTGAGTACATCATCCCGTACGGAAACCGAAAATAACATAATTGGGCAAGTACTGCAGATGGAAGTGTTGATAAGGGTGAAGGACGTTCTAGACACATTGCCACAGCTGAGAACTGCCATTTTTAGTTCCATACAAAACACTGCGCAGGCACCTTCGGGAGCGACACGGGCAGAAGTTCCGATCAGCCCCTCGGCTAACCCAATGTTGTTGGCCTTAAATATGGTCGGCATCCTACGGTAGTAGAGATGGGAATTCTCGGGGCTATCCTCAAAGACACCATCGTGGACAGAGGTTCGGAGGTGAATATGTTGTCGAGGATACGTGGAAGAAGCCCGGGAAGCCAACACTATGGCCACCCACATTCAACTTGGTAGGTACAGACCAACACGACATAAGGCCACTCGATACCCTGATGGCCCAATCGGTGACCATCGACACACAACCCTTCGTACTAGATTTTGTGGAAATCCCACTCAAGAAGAAGGGGTATGATGCCATCTTAGGGAGAGGGTGGCTGGTTACAGCAAAAGTGAAACACGACTAGAAGAACACCCTTTCCATGGAGAAAGGGTGGCTGAAGTACACCATTGATCTCAGGACCCAGATTGTCGGCAAGGAACTTGCGTCATCTGACTCGGATTCGAAGGATTCAAATAGATGGGAGTGGCACTCCTATGAAGGTAAAGACGAGAGGAAACCAAACGACGAAGTAGTGCTTGAACTCGATGGATGCTCAGAAGATGACATTTCCTCATTGAATGGACTCTTCCACTGGCAAATGGAAGACTACCAGGTGTTTCACCCTGCTTGTCACATACTACAGATTGAGGAGAGGCCAAAGTAAATGATGTTTCGGCGTACGAATTTTCAAAGGATACACCAATGTGGTACGAAGACCTCAACGTGAAGGAGACAACCTTAGGAGCAATGCCAACCCTCGAAATATCTAGCTAGGCGACAATTGGAGCCCAGTGCTGAAGGCCGCAACATTCAAAATTTTCATGGAATACAATGACGTATTCACCTAGTGCTACAAGGATCTGAAGGGGGTCCCGCTAGAAATGTGCATGCATCAGATACCATTGGTCCCGGGAACCCAACCGGTACGGAAGAGGCCGTATCGAATGAAGAAGAACTATGCTGCCAAAGTGAACGAAGAGATCGAATGGATGCTGCAGGCCGGCATGATATTTCGGGTGCAAACAAGTGAGTGGGACTCGTCGATTGTGATATCACTCAAGAAGGAGGCCAACAAGATCCGCATCTGTGTGGATTTTCGGTGCCTCAACGTAGTCACCATCAAGGACCCGTTTCCTATACCCTTCACAGACAGCATCTTGGAGGAGGTGGTTTGCCATGAAATGTACTCATTTCTCGATGGCTTTCCAGGATACAACCAGATTTCAATAGCTGAGGAGGACAAGTTGAAGACCACCTTTGTCGTGGAGGAAGGAGTCTATGCATACAACCGGATGCCGTTTGGGTTGTGCAATTCTCCCGCGACCTTCTAGAGGATAGTCCTTCACATCTTCGATAAGATGTCTGTGGGAAATTTTAAAGCCTTTTTGGATCACTGGTCCATTTTTAGTAGGGAGGACGCTCACTTGGTGGCACTAAGAGAGTGCATTGAGCGATGCCGAAGGGCCAGGCTCGCCTTAAATCCACGGAAATGCAAATTTATGGTACCACAAGAAAAGCTGATGGGCCATATCGTTTGTAAAGTTGGACTGAAAACTGACCCGGATAAGTTACAGGTAATTGTAGAAATGGAGTCGCCCATTGATGTGACGAGAGTCAAGTCATTCTTGGGACATCGGATATTACCGGAAGTTCATTAAGAACTTTGCCCAACTTTCATTTCAACTGGAAAAACTGACAAGGAAGGGTGATCTATACATGTGGGAATCGGCACAAGGGGTAGCATTCGAGGAACTCAAGAGGAGACTGGTGGCAGCACCCATTCTGGCCTATGCAAACTGGGACAGAGAATTCCACGTACACGTGGATGCCTTGAACTATGCCATTGGGGCTACACTGGCGCAAGAAGGGGAACATGGGTTGGATCATCCCATCTATTTTGCCAGTTGGTTGATGTCGAAAGCCGAGAAGAACTACAATACCACTGAGAGTGAAGCCCTCAGAATGGTCTATGCAGTACAAAAATTTTGACAATACTTGCTGGCGACACCTTTCACTTTCTACGTGGACCACCAGGCTTTGATGTACCTAGTAAACAAACCCATCATCCAAGGCACGATAAGCAGAAGGCTACTTGTAATGTCCCTACTATTTAGAGATCATTATCCTGCAAAACAGATTGTAAGAACATAACAAACATATATATATATATAAGGAATCTAAATTGCAATTCTAACTTTAATGCTTAATTAACATAATCATAATTTTTATCTAATAAAAAGGATACGAATACCATACAAGGTATGTCCTTAGGCGGCCCTGAAGCTCGCCTTCTTGGAACCCCTTTGTTCCAAGATGTCCTTAGGCGGCCGTGAAGCTCGCCCCCTTGGTTCCAAGCCCTCTAAGAAATCGAAGATGAGTTCGAATCCTGTCTTGGTTGTAACCTCTTACACCCAAGCCCTCCAAGGAAGACCCTTGTCAATTCCTTGCCTTGGGTGATGCCTTCATCACCCAAGTCCTCAGAGGGGATCGGCCCGACCTTTGAGTCCTGTCTTGGGTATAACCTCTTACACCCAAGCCAGCCAAGAAAGACCCTTGCCTTTCCTTGTCTCGAATGATGCCTCCATCATCCAACTCCTCAAGGGAATTGACCAGATCCTTCTCTTCTTGGTTGAGTTTTAGTCAACCAAGCCATACATTTGCATAACATTATCAGTTTATAAACTATCCCTTGTGTTAACATGAATTCTCAATGTATTCTTTAATTAACATATATATCAATATGATTTTCCATCTTTTACATATGCATTACATTTCTTAAGATACATTGTATTCATAATCCTTCTTAATATGTAAACTCATGTATACAACATTTAACAAGATTATATCTTTTCCTATTTTTAACGACTAGGGAATATTATACATTAAGATGTGTATAAATATTCACTAGACTACCATTAATATCACCTATCAATGAACCTTACCCTTTACCCATTACCCATTATTAACTAATATTAATTAATATTAATGAACTTTTATTATTAACACCTCCTATTAATATTAATAATAATGATCTTCCATATACTATACCTATTATTTAATATAGGGAGGAATTATGTTCCTTACCTTGCAGTCTACTCACCTTTACCCTCTCCCTGCAGTCCGCTCCTCCTCCCTTTCCTCCACTGTCCACTCTCCTCCTTTTTCCCCTTTCTCCCGCCCTCCTTCCTTCCCCTTTAAACCCCGTGAAGGGATGTGCCCCTCAACGGTCCCCTTCCGCATGAAGGGATGCGAGGGTAACCGCAGCCCAGGCTGCGTTTACCGTCGCATCCCTTTGTGCGGGGCTGATCGTAAGAGGGGGGTTAATATATGTTCATATTAATTTGTGCGGGGAGGAAGAGAAAACTTATTATATTTTAAATATTCGATGTTTTTGAATATACTAACTATTATATATTTAACATTGCCATTGTAAATGTATTAAATATTAAATAATACTTTCTTAATATATATTAAATATATTTTCTTTATTATTTTTTTATATTGACATTTAATAATATTTTTCTTTATTATTTTACATATTAAATACATTAATATTTTAATCATTTATTTACAATATTTAATGATTTATTTCTTCTTTAGGATATTAATATTTTTTTAAATAATTTGTATTAAGTGATATCATGGGGGTTATCACACTACTGCTCCTTCAGGAGTTCCTGTTCACAATAATTGTACAGCCAGGCAAGAGCCATGTCATTGCTGACCAGTTGTCTCGGATTAGGTCCAGAGAGTCGCCAGAGGGGGTGAATGACAACTTTCCAAATGCTCACTTATTCAAGATCGCAGTACTGCCACCATGGTATATTGCCATCAGAAAATATCTTTCCACCTCCGTATTCCCCAAAGGTATGAAATCGAGAGAACGAAGAAAACTCGTGTTGTGAACCGCACGTTTTAGTTGATTAATGGATTGTTGTATAAAATGGGACCCGACCAGGTGTTATGTCAGTGTGTGATGGAGGAAGAGGTGCCAAGCGTTCTGAGGGAGGCACATGAGGAGCCAGCTAGAGGCCATATGGGACCAGACACTACGGCAAGAAAGGTGTTGCTCGCAGGCCAGTGGTGGCCCACATTGTATAACGATGCCAGAGAATGGGTAGTAGGTTGTGATACGTGTCAGAGAGCGGGGAAGCCGCTGAAGAGGGATTTCATGCCCCTCAACCCTTCGCATGCTCAAGAACTTTCGAGCACTGGGGGCTGGATTTTATCGGGCCACTCAAGACAAGCCATGCCAAGAGGTGTCGCTACATTGTGGTAGCCACAAAATATTAAACCAAGTGGGTTGAAGCGTGGGCCCTACCAAACAACTTGGCCGTAAGTACAGCAAGATTCATTTATGAGCAAATCATCACATGGTAAGGTATTCCTATGCAGTTGACCAGCGACAGGGGTGGACATTTTGTGAGCCAGGTTATTAAACTCCTCACTAACGAATTTAAAATTTTTCATTCATTGTCTAGCCCCTATTACCCACGAGCCAATGGGCAGGTCGAGGCTACCAACAAGATTCTCATGGGCGTAATGTACAAGTCGTGCGGTGTCGAGGGAGAAGACTGGGAAGAAAAATTACCTTCGGTGTTGTGGGCCTACCGTACAACCTACAAGGTGACCACAGGCCAGACTCCATTCCAACTTATGTATGAGCAGGAATTTGTTGTCGCAGCGGAATTCATCGCATTGCAATCGAGAATAGACTAGGGGACATGGAGAGCCTAAGGGAGGGATTGAATGTCTTGAACAAGCTGGAGGAGAAAAGAATGATGGCCCAATGGGCTATGGAGGCAGCCCAACAAAGGAGGAAGCTGTGGCACAACAAGCAATTGAAACGAATGAGGTTTGCTCCAGGACAACTGGTACTGAAATATAATGGGCATAATGAGATTAAACCAGGCAAGTTCAAGGTATGATGGTTAGGACCATATAAAGTTCACGAGGTCGCGGAGAACGGGGCAGTGAAGTTGTGGACACTAAATGGATGGTAGCTTGTAGGCAACACTAATGGGTCGAAATTAAAATTGTATCACAAGAAGAGGCGATCGATCGACCCCGATTCCTCCTGAAGAAGTAATAATTAAAAAAAAAAAAAATTGCACTGTATGGCGGAAGGCGTCAGTTGCACCACGGACCCACCGTACAGTGGAGCCCGACGTGCCCCCCGTGCGGTGAAGCCCGCGTGCTCACCGTGCAGTGGCACAACGTGTCCACCGTGTGATGGAGCCCACATGCTCTCGCACGGTGGCACGACGTGCTCACCGTGCGGTGGCATGGCGTGTCCACTGTACGGTGGAGCCCGTGCTCCCACTGTACGGAGATGTATATTATACCCCGCGAAAATTGTAAAACAAAGGAAAAAAAAATTCAAGGGGCAGCAGAAGCTGCAAGCAAAGTTCCCGGAGCGAAATAGGCACGTGAAGCTTGTTATTCTAACCCTATTTTTTTATTAAAGAGGGAACAAAAGACAAAGGCAAAATTATTTAATGGATGCCAGCGGTGGGAAAAATTGGCAAAAGCAGTTACGGCAGTTACCTGCTACAATGTCGTCAAACTCTGGGAATAAGAAGGTTGTTCGAATTTTGCCTTAGGGTGTGAAGGTCAGGGGCGGCATGGCTCACAACAACAAAAGTAAAGGGAAAAAGGTGCAAACTAAAGTGCAGTAGCAGATGGCAGCAAAGAATGATGTGACAATGGACACAATTACCTTCGAGGGTTTAACTAGAACAGATTGTAGGAAATGGTGGAACAAGACCCCACATGATGACCCTATGAAGACACAAGTTCGACAGGCACAGGTACAGTGGGCCATCCAAATGCCCATTTTTTGTATTAAGGACTTTGAGGCCACACAGGCGACAGTTTGTATTTGATTACAAGCACCGACAGATTACAGTGTCCTTCGCTTCGACAGAATTTAAAAGGGTTTTTGCTATTCCGGGGGTGCAAGGAAAGAATGTGGACAACGCGCAGAAAATATCCCTGGATTTAAAAGATAAACTTCTCAAGCTCATGCATCGCGACGACCTCACAGAAACAGAACTTGATAGTCTCCAGCATGCAAGCAAAGGAAGAGGTCTGAAGAAGTCGTTCCTGAGAGAGGGGATATGGTGGTGCCTTTTGGATGTATTGAAGAGCCGCCTGATGGGAGCAAGTAGGGCCTCAGAGATTAGCATGGCACAGGTACTGTTGGTGAATGGCATCCATAGTGGCATAGTATATGATTGGGCATCAGTACTAGCAGATAGGATGGAGGAATTCATGACCCTCCAACACAGGACCTTCTACATGCCCTACCACGCTATTGGACTCTTCCTAGATGCGGTACGCCTTCAGGGCTCACTGGACGCATAGCACTTGGCACCACACGGCCGTGTACACCCTAGACAGCGCCCTATATTTTATTCGATTCACTTGGATACCATGGCACCGAGTGGAGATACACACTCAGGCAAGAAACGGAAGCGGCAGGTGGTGGTATCGGAGGCGGAGACAGAGTCGGAGTCCGCATCAACTGACCCGAGTGACGAGGCAGGAGACTCGAGTGACACATCACATGCCACCGGGGGTAGTTTCAGAATGGTGGGTAGAGGCGCACAGCAAGTGGAGGAGGAGACGGGGACAACATCTTCTACAGTAGCATAGATGGCCACACTTCCACCTGTCTCAATTGTGCCAGCAGCAGCCACACGACCCTCGGTTGAGCTACCCGACCAGACGGTCTCAGCAAGTACCACTCGGCCTCTTTCTGGAGCGGCATTATTGGTAGTGCCGGTTCCTCGTTTGGGGCAAGGCAGGACACTCGTGATTATGGTCCCCCCACAGGCAGTCGCGACAGTGGTAGCCTTACCAGAGCATCATGTGGTCGAAGACTTGAGTCTCACGGTAGCAGTAGACATTGGGGACAGTAGCGGGAAGGTAGATAGGGAGGTCATACGAGCAGAGCAGCTTGGAGGGAGTGGTACGCCTTCCCAGACGGACACGCCTTCCCAGATGGATATGCCTTCCCAGATGGACATGAGTGCGTGGTTGAGTCGGTACAAAATGACGCCACTAGCACCAGTTGGAGTAGCGGTCCTCTCCCCACGGCAGGAGCCGAGCCCGCACGAGATTGTGGACCTGGTCGGAGACAGCACGGATTATGCAGAGCGACCACTCACCCATTCGTGAGTTGGTGCTGAGTCCCACACAGGAGGAGTTGATTTTGAGCCCCCCGCACGACGAGCTATTCCAGAGTCCTCACAAAGCTATGTGTATGTTCAAAACTGTTCACCCAGAGGGTAAACAATTATTTTTAGGGAAATCGTTTATTTTTAGCCCGATAAGAAACCCAACAAAAGCCCTAAAAACTAGCACTCAAAACGTCAGGCAATGAAAAGAGTATCGACATAGGAGCATAATAAAATAGCTAATCTTCCTTGTGCTTTGTCAATACCGACAAAAGCACCAAATATGAGCCTGAAGAAGATTCGTTAGCAAAGCACAATTCTTCCTATCTGCTTCGAGAAAAATAGCAAGAGTCCCCAAAGGAAAATTGAAAGTCAAAACAAAAAGAAAAAAAACAACACTACCAAAGTTCGACCAATCGCCTTTTTCCTTTCCCTTGTCATTCACAATAACGACGCCGAAAAATAATCCCGCTAAAACTACCAAGGCAATGTCAAAAGCATTTTAAAATCAAAGCAAATAAAGCTCGACCCTTATGGAATCGTAATGATATTTCGTGCCTATCCAACCCGTGGAAAATACAGAAAAATGCTAATGTAGTAGTAAAAGGTGTCAAGGCAATGTTAATGAATCAAATGAAAAGTTCGGACCTTTTAGCCATTTTCGGGTATTTTGCCCTTGGAGCAATTTTAGACTTCTCGTCTCATTAAGACTATTCGCGTAATTTGCTCTTTAACGCATTTGTTACCCTTTTGAATTTCAGGTCATTCACCCAAAATGCGAGATGTTCTTTATTTCGGGCATATTGGAGATTTTTGGCACAATATCAGTTGGAATTCCTTAGTATACTGTGTAATTCTAACTTTTTGGGCTTGTAAGTTTAAAATGGAACTTAGAACCTTTTTCGACTCTTGAGGATACATCACGTGACTTCGCCTGAATTCATTTTGGCATTCAAAGAGGATTTCTGGCTTAGTGAGGGAGGATTTGAAACCTATATCTCGTTTTAGGCCGATTTTATGACTTTTCTTTGCATTTCAGAGTATAAGATCAATTTGCAAACTTCGAATTTCTCCTCTTTCGGCCTAAGAGCTTACTTTATGAGCTTTAGTGATTTTAGAGCACAATGGACATTTTGTGTTGCTATCATTTTCGGCCCTAAAGCATAAAATGCGAACTTTAAACTCCTCACAAAATTTGTAAATCGCCAGACTTAATCCATTTCGAGCCTTATGAAGGATTCGCACGACTTAGGGTTTCTATTTCACTTCGGCATGAATGCTTATTTTCACGATTTTGGGGATTTTCGGCTCAGGAAGCCTTGTTGCGAGTTTTAGTTTTCTTTTCACATTTTCGGCTAAAGAGGAGACTTTGCGAATTTCTAAGGGGTTTTCGAGTTGAATGGTCGTTTTGTGAATTTCAGCCTAGAGGGCCATTTTGCCAATGTCCTCATTTTCGGGCTAAATCAGTAAATCACGATTTGAAGCTTTGTCGACAAAGAATGATATTCGGGATTCCTTCAAGTTCATTTTCAGCGAATAAGAGGAAATGGCGCGATTTTGAATGATTTTCTCTTCGTCGGCCCCTTCGCATTATGGCCATGTAGCCCGATTTTTGTGTTTGGAAAACACGTTGTTGATGAGGCTTTTGTATGATTTAGTTTGAACGCCTCCCTCCATACTTCGGCACCTCAGAAAACTTACAAGAAATCCGAGTTTTCAATTTTGGGCTTACTCCCTTCCACACAGGATAGATAAACACAAAACCACGGGGTGGGGGGGGGTGGTGGGGTCCCCTAAAGCAAGGGTGAGGTGTGCAAAATGCACAACAAATGGCGACTCAGCTAGGAAATGTTCCTGAACATTTCAAGGATGACTATCCAGATCGAACCCCATAATCTCTAATATATACCCCACAAACCAACCAAATGACAAAAGACAGATTCGAAATAAAAATGAGGTTGCAAATTGAATCAAGTCACCAACCTTGAAGATCAAGTGTGTGTAGTGAAGTTCATTCTAACTTAGAGAAAGTTGAAAAATTAGTGTTCAATCAATGCAAGCTACGCAGAGCGACTCATACTCCAAAAGCAACATGGATATTGCCTGACTGCCAGCGAGCGTTCATAACCAGCGCGACTCATACTCCAAAAGCAACATGGATATTGCCTCACTACCAACGAGTGTTCATAGCCCCGACGAGGTTATCGCGTGTAAGCTCACAGAGATTGCTCTGTTTCCAGAAGATTTTTTCTTTTTGAATACCGTCAAAGCCAAGTACTTTTTGATATTTCTTTGCTTCTCAAGTTCCTTTTCCTTCTGATTTTCTTTAATTTTCATTTTTCACCTTGGCTAGTAAACAATGAAGCCTACGTCGGATTCAGTGTTACAGTGGTCGCTGAAGCAAAGCTTCAGATTTTCACATGCAATGACTTCCCTTTGATAAAACAACATACCTAAGCAATATTAAGCGTTTAAAGGTGCAGGGATCAGAATCTTGCGACAAGATGCAGTAAGCAACTAAATTTTTAGAATAACAAAGCCTTAAGACAAATGAACTGACTACGGGGGCAACCGTAAATTAGGTGCTCTACCAAAGTTGGCATCTAAGAAATGAGCCGTAAAAACTTTCCAACTTCATACATCAATACTGGGAAAAGCAAACATACCCCTACAAAAATGACAAGGAGACAACCCTTCTTGAAAGAACACCTACACTATGGAAAGAAAACTAACTAAAGCAAAAAACTACTCTAGAACAGAAAACAAAACCCCTTCTAACTATATATAAGGAGAGACTGACTGTACAAAATGTGAACTTTATGCATGCGTCCCTGATCCATGACGATTTCTCAGTATGTGTAGTAGTAACAGGGCACTGCGAATAGTTCGAAATTTGGCTTGTCTATCTTTGAATTCTGAAAAGAAAATTTTCAGTTAACCACTCGCGTTTAATTAGGATATCGGGAAAAATTATCAATTGAGGGAGTTCGTTAGCTCTGTGGTTAATCCATTCACAGGTTGTTTTCCCAGAATATTGAAAATCAAATTGAAAACTTTCAAAATTAATAGGAGGGAAAGAAACAAACTCGCGTCGCGCAGGGTGTTGAGCAGGAAAGCTTCAACAGCCATAGGGGTCGTAGCTGGTGGTGCAGCATCTCACTCACGTCCAGTTCATGCAAATTTGGGCTCCTGAAGTTTTCGCAAATTTGAAGACTTTGGCGATTTTAACCTTTCAACCATTTTCGGGCATTTTGCCCCTTTTCGTGATTTTAGACTTCTCGTCTTATTAAGACTATTCGCGTGATTTGCTCTTTAACGCATTTGTTACCCTTTTGAATTTTGGGTCATTCACCCAAAATGCGAGATGTTCTTTATTTCGAGCATATTGGAGGTTTTTGGCACTATATCAATTGGAATTCCTTACTCGTATACTGTGTGATTCCAACTTTTTCATCTTGTAAGTTTAAAATGCAACTTAGAATCTTTTTCGGCTCATGACGATACATCGAGTGATTTCACCTGAATTCATTTTTGCATTCAAAGAGGATTTCCGGCTTAGTGAGGGCAAATTTCAAACCTATATCTCATATTAGGCCGATTTTATGACTTTTCTTTGCATTTTGGAGTATAAGATCAATTTGCAAACTTTGAATTTCTCCTCTTTTGGCCTAAGAGCTTACGACTTAGGGTTTCTATTTCACTTCGGCGTGAATGCTCATTTTCACGATTTTGGGATTTTCGGCTCTGGAAGCCTTGTTGCGAGTTGTAGTTTTCTTTTCACATTTTCAGCTAAAGAGGAGACTTTGCAAATTTGTAAGGGGTTTTCAGGTTGAATGGCCGTTTTGTGAATTTCGACCTGGAGGAACATTTTGCCAATCTCCTCATTTTCGGGCTAAATCAATAAATCACGATTTGAAGCTTTGTCGACTAGCAATGATATTCAGGATTCTTTCAAGTTTATTTTCGGCCAATAAGAGGAAATGGCGCAATTTTGAATGATTTTCTCTTCATCAACCCCTTCGCACTATGGCGATGTAGGCCGATTTTGGTGTTTGGAAAACTCGAGGTTGATGAGGCTTTCGTATGATTTAGTTTGAACACCTCCCTCCATACTTCGGCACCTCACAAAACTTACAAGAATGCCGAGTTTTCAATTTTGGGCTTACTCGCTTCCCTTCCGTTCAATGACATGCTCAAGAAGGATGCCAAGATAGAATGGACCCCGGTAACTAGAAAAGCTTTTGATGAGATCAAACAAGGTATCGTCCAAGCGCCAGTTTTGGTAAGCCCAGATTATCTAAGGCCATTCTACATTTACTCTTTTGCTTTTGAACACACCTGTGCAGCAATTCTAACTCAGCGAAAGGAGGAAGAAGGGGAACACCAAATAGCATTCATGAGTAGTCCGCTGAAAAATGTTGAGTTGAGGTACCCAAATATCGAGAAGCAGGCTTACGCATTAGTTAAGGCCATTAAGAAGTTTCGGCATTATATACTAAGAAGTAAGATACATGCCATTGTGTCGGATGTTGCTGTGAAAACATTACTGACGCAGAATGAGCTAGGCAAAAGGAGGGGTAAGTGCGTGACCATCATCCAACAGTATGATGCTGAGATCCAGCCCATGAAGATAGTAAGAAGTCAGGCTCTGACCCAGACCCCTGCGTCGGAATGCTCAGGAATTGTACACCAGCAGTACCTCCTGGAACAAGTCTCGCCAGACGAATGGTATGATGACATAACCTTTTATCTCCTCAATCAAAATTGTCCACCACACCTCAATCCAGTGCAGAAAAGGGCTTTGAGGATGAAGAGTAGTCGTTTTACGCTGCAAGGAGTTGTCTTGTATCGGAGAAATCACGAAGGGATCTACCTGAGATGTGTAAATAAAGAAGAGGCAGGTCAAATCATAGAGCAGTTCCACGCTAAGTATGGAACAGGTCATGGGTCAGGCTTGGCAACAGCCCATCAAATCCTAAGGGCAAGATATTATTGGCCCACCCTATTTGGAAACACCCATGAACACGTGAAGACCTGTCATATTTGCCAGGTAGCTGCAACCAAGGAGCGAACCCCAGCAATGTCATTGCGGCCAGTAGTAGAGGTGAAACCATTCGGCCAGTGGGCTCTCGATTTTATCGGTATGATCTACCCACCCTCCTCTAAGCACAACAAGTACATTCTAACCGCTTTTGATTACTGTACGAGGTGATCTGAGGCGTAATCTTTAAGGCAATGCAATGCTGATGTTGTTATCAAATTTCTAGAAGAGAACATTATTACACGCTTTGGTTGTCCTCATGCTTTAGTCTCTGATAACGGTCCCGCATTTGCATCATTAAGATTTTCTAACTGGGCTTTTGATGATGGGATAACTTTAAAGTTTTCATCTAACTATTATCCCCAAGGCAACAGTCTAGCTGAGTCCACCAACAAGAACCTGATGCAAGTGAGCAAAAAAATTCTTGACAAAAACCCGAAAGATTCGCATACTCAACTTCAATTCGCCCTTTGGGCGGACCACACTAAATGTAAGTTGGCCATTGGAACTTCACCATACCATTTGGTATATGGGCTTGATCCTATTTTTCCTATACAATTGAGAATTTGAACCATGGGGTCCATGCAAGAGTATTTGGGGATTGAAAACACTATAGAGGCAAGGTTGTCCCAACTACTGTATTTGGAAGAAAAAAGAGACAATGCCATTGATAACTTTGCCAAGCACTAGGAGGTGGTCAAGCGTTGGTTTGACAGGAGGGCAAAGGTAAAAGCCTTCCATATTTCTGACCTCGTTCTCTGCTGGGACAAAGCGCATGACCAGAAAGGAGAGCACGATAAATTTGACAATCTGTGGCTCGGTCCTTTCAAAATTTCTTAAATTCTAGGAGAAAATGAATTCCAATTGAGGACCCTAAAAGGTGAGGACGTTCCCTTGCCTGTAAACAGTCAATTCCTTAAGCATTACTTCCAGCCTTAGGTTTCTTTTGAAACCTTTCCTGTCTAAATATTAGAGCAGTCTTTCCGCTTCCCGTTTTAGTTAGTTTGTTTCTTGCTTTGGTCCGAGTTAGCTTTTCGAGAGGTTCTGCCCCCCTGTCATTTTTGGAAGGAAGTTTGTGTTTTTTGTGCGACATTGGTGTACAACGTCGAAGTTTGGCCACATTTCGCTTCTAAAGATCTTAGTTTGGGTAGGACATTTAATTGTCAGAGCACCCCATACAGAGGTCGGATTGATTTAGATAGCCTTTCATCACAAAATATTGTTTCTTGTCAAAACCTATCCCCGGCATCGTGATTACTGCACAATACATTTTTAAAAAATTGCATACAATTAGTTGTTAATCAAAGCGACATTATGTCAATGATAAGATCCGAAGCTCTGCTTCAGCGACCACTGTTACGCTCAATCCTGTGTAGGCTTCATTGCCTACTACGCCAGAAAAGAAGAACAAAACGAAGAAGATCAAGAGTAAAAACTTGGAACGCAATTTAATATCAAGCAGGAATTTGGCACAAGGAATGCAGGCATCTCTGTCCGTATTGAAAAAACAAAGAAAATAAAATTTCTTCTACCAGAAATAGAGCAATCTCTGTGAGCTAACAGGCGATAACTCCGGCAAGGCTATGAACGCTTGCTGGCAGCGGGGCTCTATCCAATTTGCTTTTGAAGTATCAACCTGTTGGATGACTTGACATAGTGTAACGTTGATGCTTCAACTCTTTCTAAGCTGGAATGAACTTCACTTGCACACACTGGCTAATCCGATAAGCGCGTGATTCGATTTGACCCACGACATTATTTGGTTTTGAAAGACCCTTCTCTATCTTCTCGTCTTAATTGTGGAGGTTAACCGGAGATTCTGGGTTCTGTCCGGACTAAAGTCCATGAAATGACTGGAAGCATTTCTCGAGCAGAGTCACCATTTGTTGTGCATTGCACACACTCCTTGTCGTCGACAGGATCCCCCTCGTTTCTTTCCCAGTCGTCATCTTGCCCGATATAGGATTTTGATTTTTATCCGCCTTTTTGAGATCCAACAACTAGTAGTGAAGCAGTGAGCTATGTAACCATCAGGAGATAGGGTGTGTGTTACTTTTAAGTTGCAAGGTCACGAAATCAATTTGCAGAGAGTCTCGGAATCTGAATGTTCAAAATCGATCAAGGGGAGACTAGTTTTAGCATAAGCCTGAAAATCGGCTAAATAGGCAAGAGTGTCAATTGTCCCTGGGTTTGCAAATCCGCTTTAAGGGCCGAATTTGGTTTCAAGGTCATACTTTTCATTTTATCCTCCCAACCCGAAATTGGGCAAGTTAGGTGAAAATGAGAAGTAGAGCGCTTAAGTTTTAAACTTTTCAAAAGGGCCTTCTAGCCCAAAATAACAAATGAAGAAAAGTGTTTTGGTCATAAAACACACCATTTGCAAAAAATTGCCTTCTAGCCAAAAAACGCCAGTCAAGTGAAAGTGTGCAAAGCAAAAGAAGCATAACTTAAATTCAAGTTTGCAAAAGGTCGTTTTAGCCTGAAATTGGGCAAGTTAGGTCAAAAAGCAAATGCATAATAAAGTATAGCGTTAAGTTTTAAACTTTTCAAAAGGGGCCTCCTACCCCGAAATTGCAATCACAAAGGGCATTTCACTTAGAAAACTTTTTAAAACTCCCTTATGCCCCGAAAATCGCCTAAAGGGGTTAAAACGTCACTTAAAGGACTTTGCAAATGGACATCTTAGCCCGAAAATGGGCAAACACCGAAAATCGGGAAATAAGAAAAAGGCGTTAAAGTTTGAAAAATTTGCAAAAAGTCTCTAAACCCTGAAAATGAGCGGATCCCTAAAACGTAAAGGAGGTAAAAATTGTGAAATGATAAAGGGGCATTAAACTTGTGTTTGCATGTTATACTTTTACCCCGAAAATCGCCAAGAGTGGAAATCGCGCAGTTCATAAGGCGGCATTTAACTCTTTCAAATTTGCAAAACCTCTCCGCAGTCAAAAATCGCAAGGGAGGTGTTTAACTCTTTCAAATTTGCAAAACCCCTCTGCAGTCAAAAGTTGCAAGGAAGGCGTTTACAATAGAGCCTTACGGGTCGAACTCGCACAAAGCTTTTCTAACCCGAAGTTTGGAGAAATCGCGGGGCAACCACCTTTTTCGCCAACTAAGTTCGTTTTGTCTCCTTTAGTGTCAATGAATGCAAAACTGGTCACTATGCTTAAACTGTGGATCGGAGAATTGGTCAGATGGTGAATTTTTTCTAGATCGTAATTTTAATTTTAAAGTGTCAAGCATAATGCAAAGGCAGAGCCAGCTAGGAAAAATTAACCTTGAAATGTAAAATTCAGACTAGGGAAATTTTGAACATTTTGAAAAACTGAACTTAAGCAAAACTCTTCTCCGAGTGCGAAAATTGGTAATCATTAAACACCTGAGCCCTGAACTGCAACCAAGTGGCAAATTTTAAATAGAGCCAGCTTAATTTCTTGTTTCAAATGAGCGTTTCACTTCCAACTAATCAAGCTCTTTTATTGGAGCGTCATGCTTTTTCTAAATTTGGTGTTCCTATTGATCTTTGGTTTTATGCGCTACCATCATCCTCTTGTTTTGGCTAACCTGTTCACTTCCTTCATATTGTCTCGTAATCCGTGTCTGGTTGTGCAGGATAAATGCCTAAATCGGCGGTAGAATCCTCAAAGACACCTGGTGCAACCGGAACATCTCGAGTCTCCAAATCTGACATTCCCCGCAGAAGCGAGAAAATGAAGTACCGATACCAAAAAGGAGTTAGGGAGGTGAAAGTCCAGAGCATATGGGAAAACGTAGGTGATACTGATTTGGGCCACATAGACATTCATGATTTCAAAAACAGGGTATATTCTCCTAACGCCTATGGCAAGCCTAGGCGGATGATGGAGAGTGGTATTGCTCAGGCAGCAGGTTTCCCTCCATCCGTGCAAAATTATGAACTAGTAGTTGAGGCTGCCAGACATTATCAGCCAGAGACCAGATTAGTGGTCCTAGAAAATATGGTGCTAGTTGATTTCACACCTGAGGCCATTGGGGAGGCATTTGACAACCCATTTCCCGATAATCCTATTGCTACAACTATAGATGAGGCGCAGATTGCTTATGACATGAACCGTGGTAAATGCAGGACATTGATAAACGAAGAATGGTATAAAGAGAGAAGGCCTCTAAGCATTAGGATCAGTAAAAAGACCCCCAGAAGTGACTTTCATAATGAGTATGCTGATATGGTCACCTTACTCGGCCGGGTTATGGGACTCCCCCAATCTAATCTTTTTGAAGAGTGGATGTTCTATTTTACGGAGCAGGTCTTTGCTGGGAAGTCCAAATTCGATTGGGCTCTGATCATTAGCGATAATATCCATACACATCTAGTCGAGTTTGAAGAAAAGAAGTACTTTGCCATGACTTCCTACCTGATTTACATGTTTGCCCGACACCAGCCACTAACAGGGTTAATCAAAAAAGGTGAGATCAGGAATAGGCCCAATCAAGTAAAGGTGTATGAATGCTACCCACAACTGCATTACTATGACATACTTCAAAGAGAAAAGAACAACATTGCTTACGCAATTGGTCAGTATGAGCATGTCAATGACACCTTTACAATACGCCTAGTCAGGTTAATGCAAGAAGGATTGCACATAAGGCTTTCAGAGCAGGCTACCATTTTGATACAAAAGTATGACGCATGGTTTATCCAATTCCTTAGGTTCACCTATATCAGGATAGCAAGTTTTGAGGGAGAGCCATTCCGACTTCCTTGCTATCCGACAGACAAATAGTCCTTATGGAAGTCGCAAAACAGGCACACCCAGCAGGCAGCCTACTCAGAGATAAGAAACAGTCTGGATTCACCTTCCCCGTGATCTTGGGAGACCTTGATGTGCATTTCAAGAATTCGGTGCAAGCTGATGAGTCACTTGCTCAATTAACATCCTATGGCCTACAAGAAGATTTCCCAAGGAAGTGTTTCGATCATGACAATTTGGCAAAGAGAGCCTATGGCAGGCACTATTGAGCGAAGGCATCAATTAAGGATTATTGGAGCAACTATTCCGATGACTTTGAGGTCTGACGGCGTGAGTATTCTAGGCTAAGTGTGCAGCAAATGCGGCTTTATGAGTACCGTCGAGTCCCAAATCACGTAACTAATTATGGCAATTGCTTGCAAGTCCAAGAGTTTGAGGCAGTTAAGTACCTATTGCCAGGCATTGATTGGTCTCAGGATCCAATTACTGATTTTGAGGCGGTCATGGAAGCTCCAGGGAAGTATACTGATCTCTGGTTATCCCAGCAAATCAAGAAACTGACCCATGAAGGGATTCAATTTACATACAATATGATGGGCAGTCTCGATTCTCAGTTTTCGGAAGATGAGGGAACCCCAAGTGCACCAAAGGAAGAGGTTGAGAAACTCGGAAAGAAGAGGAAGAAAGCCAGACCCAATAGAGGGACTCGGACATCAAAAAGAACTAGAAGGGAAAAGATCCCTATCAGGAGGCCGGAAGTCAATTCATCATCCAAAGACCCCAATTCAGAGGATGATGTAGTTGAACTTGACTTTATACCTGCTCCGCCTTCCCAGAGTGATGTTGATGCATTCGAGGCTACTAATCCTCTGGCACAAGGTGAGCCAGATGCAGAGGTCAGGATCATCGGCTCCTATAAACCTGAGAACCAAGTTGAGGAGGGAGAAATTCCACCTAATCAAGAGGTTGGTAAGCATGAGCTCACACAAGGAAGTCGGCATGAATTACAATTGAATAGCGCCGACAAAGATGACACCACTGTTGAGGGAGAACAAAAGGGGAATGAGACCCAGGAGCCCGACAAAACTGAAGAACAACCATCGCAAGGGTATACCCGGCAGTTGTTCAATGAGGTAGGGGAGAACTCAGCTATGAGTAAGGGATTGGATACTGCATTCGTTCTTGTATGACCGATCAATTGCAAATAGGCAGTGAGCCAGCTGAAACCTCCAAGGAACAAGGTGGGAATTTGGCAATAACATCCGGACAGACCATCCCTCAAGACTGGTTAATTGCTCGTGCACAGCGGAAAGCAACCGTCAAGACACCTATCAACTTGGAGGATATCTTCACTCGCATAGGAGAGATAAAATCCAAAGGTAAGAAAAAGCCCAAGACCTACTCCAGGATAACTAAAGATGAGCAGAGGAACTGCACCATTCATATTGCTACCCCGCCTACAGATAAGCCAGCCGATCAAATAGCATTGGCCGATTATAGTATTATGACCATCACGATAGGGCGAGCCACCAAAGAGCAAGAAAGGGAAGAGTTCAAGGATTCCGTGCAAAATATGCTCAGACAACTCGACGAAATGACCGTTGAGAGAGACATGTACCGAGTTCGTGCTGAGCAAGCTGAGGGATACATTGATCACCTACTAAAACCATTGCAACATGCCCTTGAATCCCACGTTCCCCCATTGGCATTGGCACAAAGGACTACAACCGAGTTTGAAGGAGTACGTGATACCGCCAAGGCCGTCAGGGAATGGATTCAGGGCATTAATGAAAAGGGAGAGCGGATCATTGAAGACGTAAAGGAAATGGCCCACCACCGAGAGACCATTCTTGTCAAATTGTTTGAAGTAAAGAGGGACTGTTTCAGGGTCCATGAGGTGGTTGGTACAATTCTTCCCCTCATAAGGGCTCTTTTCTAGACCCACATGCAAATTCCCACATTGTCCGCTATCCTGGACCCCTATGACATCAACATTTTCAAAGAATTGTATTGGACTACCAACATGAAGAATGACACAAAAGATACCATTAATAAAGAGCAGGAAGAATGTGAGGAAATTTTCAAAAACATGAGGGATTCTAGGCTGGAAAAATAGTTTGTCCTATAATCAAGTACAACCAAACTGGGAGGATAGATTGAGAATTGATAACGTCGCATACTCCATGGAAGACCTAGACTTTGCCAGTGGGTTGCATTCGGACATATTAAGTTTTGAGGCTCATCGGTCTGACTCGAAGGATGGGTTAAAGCATGTAGATCGCCACCTGGAGGGTATGCAATATAACATATGGCGTCCTCCTATGCCCCAAAGCATGGTGTTGTTCCAGCTATGCATCAGATTTCAAGATTATGTTCGGGCAGAGTGTACAGCAGGTCGGGACATTTGGCAGGAATATTTGCACAGCGAGGATGAATTTTTGGAAAATGGGTCCACAGCAGAAAAGGAGAAAGTACTTTCCTACAATCCAAGTTTTTTTTAAATCTTAAAAAGCACTTTTCAAACATAAAGTTCATTTCTAACTACCAAAACAGTAGTAAAGCTTGAGCTCTGTGCATGTGCACTTTTTGGAGCAACTTTTTGGGTAGTTATTGATTACCTTTTTGGTAGCTATCGTTTCTCCTTTCGTTGTTGCTGATATTTTGCCTCCCATTTATGGGTATGGGCAGTTTTGATAAAGGATGAATCTAGCCCCTTTGTTTAAGTTTGAATCTTGGCCATTCATCCATTTTTGGGAATTCTATATAAAGGAGTTAGTTCCTCCTTTGTAAAGAGAGAAAAAACAAAGATTGTTGCAAAAACTCTGGCGAAATATATACAGGATTTAATGGATATTAAAGTTGTGTTTGTTTTACTGTGAGTGCATGGTCCTCTTCTCCATTTATTTCATATTTTTGCAACTATATTTACTTTCAGACAGTTATTTATGCATGTATTTGATGGAAAATCTTGGTTCATACCATTAGGAAATAGTTGATTATTGTTTCCTCTGCATGGTTAGTTTGAGCCTCTTTTGTGCTAAGTTCGGTTATTAGATTTGGATAAATGGGTGTAAGAGTCTATCATTTGTATCTAAATAACTTGAAAATTCAAAATCCTTAGGCTTAGATGATTGCACTGGTTTTTACCTAGTTGTCCTAATTAGCTAGAAAAGTAATTTCTAGTTATTTTAAGATTTTCGTCTATGTGTTCAAATATGTTGTCTTAGTTAAATTAGCTAGCTGTTCTTATTTACTCTTTATCCTTATCCCCCCTTTTTTCCCTCTTTTATTAAAAGAAGCCCGCAAGTCAAGCTGAAGTAGCATCAATTAAAAGCAAACCAGATGAAATAGGACTCTAAGATTTTAGGGAACCTGTACGAAACCAATTCCATCTAACCGTAAGTCCCCTTTGTGTTTCCAACAAAACACATCAACTACTAAGCTATCCTGCAGTCAAGCCCTGACAACCGAAACATTGAGGTCATCCCCATTGATCAAATTAACACAGCATTAGGGATTTCCTTATCTCAAGAGAGGATAGGATTCTTAGCATTTCTATTCTGCGTTGGCCAGATGAAGTAATAGTTCCGCAACTTTAGACACGTCAACACCAATATAGTACTTAATGTCATCCAAAAAGATGCCATGAGTGAAAAGTAAAACTCATCAGCTAAGCCATGCTCCTCCTCAATAGTTGCCACATTTGCTTCACGACAATTCATACTAGATAGATTTGAATGACTTTTTCTACATTCCTTTGTAACATGTCCAAACTTCTTATAAAAAAACATTTTAACTTTTTCTTGGATGAACTAAAGTATTGCCAAAATAATTTTGAAGTTTTCCCTTTAACTAGGAAAGTAGAAACAATAGTTTCCCCTTATCTATTCTTGTCTTCGCTCCTTTTGCAAACAGTATCGTCTAACCTCATCAAAAGTTATGGTTTGAATTTCAGAAAGTAGATTCAAAGACTCTACAAATGTCTAAAACAAAGGTGGAAGAATGTAAATGACTAGTGCAACCATGTCAAAACCGTTGATAGAACTACTTATGGCAAAAAGTTGATCCTTAATATTCTTAATTTGTAAGTGATGTTGGAAATCATAATTTGTAAGAAATGATTGAATAACACCCCTACTCACACAATTTGATAGAAAAAAATAGATTTTTATAATACATAACTCAACTTATTTCTGCAATTTTATATTTATTTTAAAGGCCATCTCACAAGGTATGTACAAATATAGCACTTTGGAGTTCAACAATTAGATCATTTGATATTGACAACTTCTGGAATTAGTAGAGCTTCCCTATGGCATTGGCCAAAGTCACTAGAGTTATTTATGGGTGCGGTTTCTAACCCTTATAGGATTCTGTCACAATCTGAATACTTAGCAATAGCTGGCATCTTGTAACTCCATATGTTATAACTTTTACCAATTAAATTTTGACTTGGGCAATTCTAGGTCTTAAATACTAGCCCTTTATTTATCAACCCAAAATATATACCTTTCCTACAAAAAACTCAATCTTTCCAAAAATATTTTGAAAACTTTCTCTAGAAGGTTTTGGAAAATTAAAAGTAGACTAGAATAGAAGGCTTTGCAGGAAAACAAAATAACTCATCTATGAAACTTGGAATCGGTAAAGGAGAAAAAAAGAACACTCATGCCCTGGCCATTCAACCTTGTACAAAACCCGAAACAATTACCTAAAGTTTTTTGCCAACATATTGAAAATGCATGACATGATTATTGAAACAGTTGAAAAAGTGCCCCACAATTTTTCTAATTTGAAAACCCTTCATAACTGTGCTTCCAATGACATCCGAATCAACTAATTTGCTACATGTGATTTCATAATATCTAGCCATGATAGAAAATACTACTATCTTCTCTACATACAAGGCAACTATATTCTCTTATGATTTTTTTTTTGGTAGCATTGAATGCTCACAGTTAGAGTCTGCATCCTGCATGCGCTAGGAACATCACACAGCATCATAGTTTTTGCTCACAATCTTGCAAATTGTAGATTCCACAACGCCCAGAACCTTTACCTCACAATTTTAGTTTAGTTGCTTTCTACCTGCAAATGGTGTGACCTCTCCAGCAACAGACTTCCCTTCATGCTTTCCTCTATAAACCATGTTGCTTCTGATATCACTATTGGTATAAGCACAATGTGATGAGAGAAGAGGCTTCTATATCTCAGGATGAGAAGGTAGCCTTATATTGCTGAAGAACATGTAATGATAAGGCAGAACGGTGACTGTAATATCAATTATACTATTATTCGTCAGTATTCTAATATAGTAATAAAATATCCTAATACAAAAATTTACCTTCAATAAGATATTTTTGTTGGCTTGCCAAGATGCAGCAACCTGAAAATTTGATTCTCCTTGATTTGCATGCAATTCTTTTCCACTGATCCTGGAAGAGCCCCACATATTTATAACATTAAAAATTCAAATGATAATACTAAATGAAGAAAGAGCTAAATTCTAGTAGTAGAATCTTATCTCAAAATATTTACCTTGAATGAAATTCAAAACCAAGGTCAACATAGTTTGTGATCCCAACAACTGCATCTTCTTCAAAGGGATTCTTCACCTGGACAGTATCATAAATTCAAGAATGGATTACACAAATTCCTACTGCATTTAAGGCATTAAAAGGCTTCATAAAAATCTACTTCAACTTTTTGTCTACTCACTTATGAAGTTTATTGCAAATCTAAACTCGTACACCAAAAGGTGATCACAAAATTCTCTTTAAACTGACACAAGAACATATTTTAGATCATGAATAGAATCATTTCAACTAAAAGCTTTATAGAGAGAATGACTTTGTATACACTTGCCTATTCAACTGATTTTTTTTTGTCATTCATCAGTATAAACATAAACATAGTTGCAAAGACAAAGTTCAAACACAAAATATTTAGATCTAGTGAAAGTATTCTAGAGAATGCTTAAGCTCTGCTGAAAAGAAGCATCTATTTTTAACACATCATTGACTTCTTTAAGTTTAAGATTTCACCCAAGAACTTAAAATTGTCATTAGTCAAATAAAAAAGAAAAATCCGTTCATGCTCAACAAACATCAAAGGACTGGAAGATTAGATATCTTAAGGAAACAGATCTGCTGAATCATTCTTATCAAGACTATTGATAAAAATTAGTAGCATGCTAATAATTAGTTATAAATAATAACCCAACAGTTGTGGCCTAATCAACAACCACAAGCCCCTTTAATTGCACTTATTTACGTGCATTCCATCCTTAACTGCATTCTCTGTAAGCAAAATCGACCATTGAATAAGCATCAATTACAATATTCTTCTACACCACTTCATGAACGAACTATTTTTTTAATTATATATCTATTATTTTAATTGTATATTGCTGCATCGGTACTGTAGAACTTAAGTAGTTTACATCTGGTGCACTTGCTTGTGCAAAGTTGCTAACAACTGACACAACAAGATGGAAGCATTTCAATAAATGGGTCATCCAATACAAGAATCATTTGATGCATAATGTAATGCCCCTCCCTGATCAGACTCTGTTTAATTTACTTGGACTCTGGCTGATTTCTTCGGTGGTTTATGTGACTGGATGACACTCTCTTATGTGATGGCTTTTACTATGTTGGTTATGCATTTTATCTTGAAGGATGGTTAGATGTTGGATTATATGTGTATATACTAATCTTGGACTGACATATCTTCTTTATGTATGAGATGTTTCTTGTCTTCGTCTACTTGTATGTGTATGAATCTATATGGGGTGTGAGGGGATGATCTTCCGTCACCCACTTTGGAGGGACACGGACTGTCACGACTCCCCTCCACCGGTGTGCCTGTATATGTTAGATGTAAGTATGTATGTTTTCTCGGTGATGGAGGACTGCAGGTACCGAGCATCGACTCCACCTGAATCTTCAAATCTGAGCACGCTCTTTGACCCAATCGTAACCTAGAAATTGGAGTATCAGTCAGACCCTTGTTGTGACCACCGTTCCTATGGAACGGCATCCTTGTCAGGTATCCTTGTACCTTGGTTGTTCGGTTGAGTTAGTGTTACTCATGTTGGTCTTTCGTGTTCTATGTAGGAAAAGTTTGTTTGTATAGATCTCATCTTGGAAAAATTAGGACCTCTAGCTGCATCTCTAATTCTATGAAAAGTCATGGCAGGTTAAATTGCATGCTTATAAATAGGAAATGTAATGAAGTGTAGTTCCATGAAGGTGATATATAGGAAGTTTTAACATCTTTGTGTCATTTTGTTGGGGTGCGTACATATGTATGAATTGTTGACCTATCAAATTCTCTTTCTCCTATCTTTACCTAGATATAAGGATTCATAAAGATGCTACTAAATGATACATTTTACATTAAATAGAAGTATCTAATGTTTACTAATGAATATTTTACGGCTTTCATTAAGGAATGCATGAATAATTATGCATAGAAGACATTAAATGATTTATGTTGCACTTAGGATCTTATGTAAAGAGAGTTAGTAGGCAGAATACCCTTATGGCATAAAAGCTTTAGGTAGTTCATAACTTCATATGATTTAGTTGTTTGATAGGTCATGATAGAGAATAAGTGTGGATTAAGGTAAAGTTATGCATTGCATGTAGTATGTGTATAGAGAACATGAAGTTATTCTTTTGTGGTTTTGTCTTATTCTAAAAGATAGAAATCTTTAGCTTTAAAATAGATATATTGCATGGTTATAAGGAAGTATATGAATGCTATGTTTGACTAGTGAAAGATTTAGAAATGACACTACATCATTACTTTCCTTGAATTGTTAGGAATGTGTTCTTTAATGAAAATACTAGTAGAATGGATAGATGGTAATAGGATTAATGCATTCATTTGTTGCTAATTCTTAATGCGGTTGTGGAAATCATTTAATGATTAGAAGTTTATGCTTAAGAGCTGCTAGAAGATGATACTGATAGGAATGTGTTGACGTGTCTGAAATCGCATTGTTGCAAACTCCATACGGCCAACGCAGAATAGAATAACCAGCTGAGTATCCTATCCTCTCTTGAGATAAGGAAGTCCCTAATGCTATTTTTTTTATATTTGATCAAAGGGGACAACCTCAAGGTTTCTTTTGTCGGTCTTGACTGTGGGACTACTCAGTGGTTTGATGTGTTTATTGTTGGAAACACCAAGGGGACTTACGTTGGAAGGTAATTTATAGATAAGTTCCCTAGAACTTTTATAATCTTTCTATCAAATGATTTCGGTTAAGTTAATACTGTTTTAATGGGATTGCAGACTTTCTGGATAAAAAAGGGGAAAAAGGAGGGAAGGATAGAGAGGAGAGACATGAAATGTAAATTCTAACTAAGATAGCAAATTCAGTCAAGCAGACAGACACCTCCAAGAAACTAGATTAAACATCACCAGCTACTTAAGCACAATGTTTGCATAAATCTAGTGCAATCTTCAAAGGAAAACAAGATTTTCATGTTATCAAGTACAACATTAGAACTTTTACATTCATAGTGAGTGTTCAATAACCGAACTAAGCATGAAAGGTCCAGATTAACCATATAAAAAGAAAGGCAATCAGCCGTTCCCTAATGGTGTGGACTGCAAGGATTCTATCAGATGCTTGCTTCAAAATGCTATGTAAAAGAAATAAACATAACAGAAAGATTTCTAAATTAAGTGAAGAAGGAGACCATGCACTCACAAGGAAACTTGAAAACAGTCTTAATCTTTGCATTAATTCCTGTAAAATTTCGCCAGACCTTTTGCAACAATCCAAGAACTTCCTCCAAAATGAGGGAAAACCAGTCCATAAAGCAAGTGGCCCAGATTTAATCTAAACAAGTGGCCTAGATTCATCCATAAAGCATGACTGCCCATACCCATAAATGGAATGCAAATATCAACAACCACCCCCAAAGGAGCAATAACTACCTAAAAAGGTAATTACAACAATTCCAAAAAACAATCCAAAAAGGTGCATTAATAAACTTTTACATTTGTTGACCAAAAGTCAAATGTCACATTTTGGTGCAAAAGTGCACTTTTAAGATTTAGAGGGAAAAAGCCACTTTTGAGAAATCACTTTCTCTATTTCAGTCTCACACTCCTTTTCTAGAAATTGATCTTCGCCATGCAAATATTCCCACCATAGATCACGACCTGCTGCCCGTTCCTCACAAATGTATACCTGGAACCTGATGCATAACTGGAATTGCAGACTGAATGGAAGCATGGGAGGATGGCGAATTTTGTATTGCATGCCTTCGAGATACTAGTCCACGTGCTTTAAACCGTCCTTCCAGCTGGAGCGATTACGCTCAAAGCATAATATGTTTGAATGGAACTGACCAGCAAAACTCAAGTCCTTAGCGGAATAGGTAATCCTATCCGTTCCCAATCTTTCTTCCCAGTCCGGCTGGATTGCATCATCGGACAGGTCGTTTATCCATCCCGAAACCATTGATCGAAGGATGGTCTTACCTAGTTCTTGCATGTTTCCCAAAATCACCTCACATGCGTCATTATCTTTGTCAATAATTTCTTTGGTGTCATTTTTCATGGTGATAGTCCAGTACCATTCCTTAAGAGTACTGATGCTATGAGGATCTAGGATGACGGACAATTTAGGAATCTGTGCGTGTGTCCAAAAAAGAGCTCTCATGAGGGCAAGGGTAGTGGCAGCCACTTCGTGCATGTGGAGGGATTCCCTCTTTACCTCTAATAACTTGACTAGAGTGAGCTCCCGATGGCGGGCCATCTCTTTTACGTCCTTAAGGATTCGCTCTCCCCTTTTCTTGATGTCTTGTATCCATTCCCTGACGGCCCTTGCGGTGTTCCGTACTCCTTCAAATTTTGTTGTGGTCCTTTGCGCCAATGTCGTCGGGGGAATATGGGATTCGGAGGCATTGTGTAGTGGCCTTAGGAGCTAATAGTGGTATCCCTCGGCTTGCTCAGCACGAGCCCGATACATGTCCTTTTCAGTTGTTATCTCTTCGAGCTGCCTGAGTATATTCTGCACTGAATCCTTGAATTCTTCCTTTTCTTGCTCTTTAGTGGCTTGTCCGATGGGGACATTTGTGATGCTATAATCTACCAGTGTAATCTGATCTGCTGGCTTGTCTACAGGCGGGGTGCCAATGTGAAGAGTGCGGTTCCTTTGCTCGTCTTTGGTCACTCTAGAATATGCCTTGGGCTTTTTCTTCCCCTTAGCTTTTGCTTGGTCTATGCGCAAGAAGATATCCTCTATATCAATAGGCGGTTTGGTGGCGGCCTTGCGCTGGGCTCTGGCAATCAACCATTCTTGAGGCACTGTCTGGGCTGATAATAAGGTTAAGTCTGCATTCTGTTCTTTGACATTCTCGGCCGACTCACCACAGATTCGCAACTGCTCTGCTACCGGAGGAGTGAAAGAGGTGCGAAGTTCTTTGCTTGCAGCTGAATTTTCTCCTATTTCACTGAACAATTGTTTGACATCTTCATGTGATGGTTGTTCTTCAATTCTTTTGAGCTCATGAGTCTCATCTATCCTTTGCTCTCCTTCAATAGTGGAGTCATCTTTGGCTGTATTGTGGAGCAGCAACTCATGGCGGCTCTGTTGAGTGGGTTCATGCACTTTGACCCCCTGGGTGGATGGAATCTCTCCTTCCTCTATTTGGTTGTCCAGTTCGGTCGATTCAAGGGCTCTTAGCTCAGCTTCTAGCATGTCAGGTGCGGGAGGATCATCAGTTCCAAACGCATCAATGTCACTTTGAGAAGGCGGAGCAGGTATATAATCTAATTCCACTACATCGTCGGACGAACTAGGGTCCTTTGACGATGACGTGACCTCTGGTCTCCTTATAGGAATCTTCTCGCTTCTTGTTCTTTTGGACGTTCGAGTCCCTCTGCAAGCCTTAGCTTTCTTTCTCTTCTCAGGTTTCTCAATTTCTTCTCGGGGTGCACTAGACGTTCCGTCATCTTCAGAGGACTGAGAATCAAGGCTACCCATTAGGTGGTAGGTGAATTGGACTCTTCGGTGAATTAGCCTCTCAATCTGTTGATGTAACCATTGCTCTATGTACCTTGCTGGGGCTGCCATGACTACCTCGAAATCAATGATAGGGTCCTGGGACCAATCAACGCCTGGCAAGAGATGCCTTACTGCTTCAAATTCTCGAACCTGGAGGCAATTCCCTGAATCTATGAGCTGATCTGGGACCCGACAGTATTCAAAGAGTTGCATTTGCTGCACACTCAATCTAGAATATTCTCGCCTCCTGACCTCGTAGTCATCAGAGCAATTCTTCCAATAATCTTCAACTGATTCCTTTGCTCTGTACCGCCTGCCATAGGCTCTTTTTGCCAGATTATCATGATCGAAATATTTTCTTGGAAAATGGTCCTGTAGGCCATAAGAGGCCAGCTCTGCGAGGGATTCCTTTGCTAGGGTAGGGGTCTTCAAGTGGACATCATGGTTGCCTATGATCATGGGCAATGTGCATCCAGCCTGCTTGCTTTCTCTGAGTAAGATGTCGGTCGGACGTCACTGCCTTACGACCTCCATAAGAATTATTTTGTCGGTTGGGTACCGTGGAGGTCGGAGAGGGGCACCATCAAAGCCCACTATTCGGATAAAGGAGAACCTCGGGAACTGAATGAACCAGGCTCCATACCTCTGTACTAGGATAGTAGCTTGCTCTGAGAGCCTTATGTGTAATCCTCCCTGCATTAGCTTGACCAAGTGCATTGTGAAGGCATCATTGACGCGCTCATATTGGCCAACTGCATAAGCTGGGTTGTTCTTTTCCCTCTGAGCTATATCTTGGTAATGCAGCTGCAGGTAACAATCATAGACCTTTACCTAATCAGGCCCATTCCCGGTTTCACCATTCATTATCAAACCTGGCAGCGGTTGGTTCTTGGCGAACATATAGACCAAATAAGAGGTCATGGTGAAGTATTTCTTCGTTTCAAGCTCTATCAGCTGAGTGTGGATGTTGTCGCTTATGATCTGGGCCCAGTCGAATTTAGACTTCCCAGCGAAGACTTGCTCTGTGAAATAGAACATCCACTCTTCAAAGTAGTTGTATTTAGGGAGTCCCATAACTCAGCTGAGTAATGTGACCATATCCCCATGTTCATTATGAAAATCACTTCTTGGGGTCTTTTTCACAATTCTGGCGCTTGGAAGCCTTTTCTCCTTGTACCACTCTTCGTTGATCAGTGCTTTGCATCGGGCCGGATTCATATCATATGCCCCTTGTGCTTCATCTATAGTTGTGGCTGTGGGATTGTTTGGGAAAGGAATGTTGAATGCGTCACCGATGGCCTCTGGAGTGAAGTTGGCGATGGTCATGTTCTCAAGGAGCACCAATCTGGAATTTGGCTGATAGTGGCAGACAGCCTCTACCACTAACTCGTAGTTTTGTACTGCTGGAGGAAATCCTACCGCTTGGGCGATGCCATTTTCCACCATCTGTCTAGGCTTGCCATATGCGTTAGGTTAGAAGACCCGATTCCTGAAGTCTTGAATGTCAATATGGCCAAGGTCGGTATCACCGACATTGTCCCAGACCCTCTGCACTTTTGACTCCCTCAATAGTCCTCTCTGATATTGATACTTCATCCTTTCAACCTTGCGCGGGATATCTGGTTTGGATGCTCGCAATGTCGCGGGCGTCTTTGATGATTCTACCACCGATTTAGGCATTTACCTGCACAATCGGACACGGATTACGAGGTGGTACAAAAGAAGTAGGGCGGGTTAGATAGAGAATACTCCAGCATGCCAGGATTAATTCAAAATTTAGATTGGACATGGAGCAACATTTCCAGCTAAAAGCTTGATTGATTTTAACCACAGCATTCATAAAGCTTTTAATCGCGAACTTATACTTAAGCACTTTCTGGATTTCGAATTGATCTTCAACAGAGGCAAAGCATGAAAAAATTCTCCTAAGTTTGAAAATGCGATTTCTGGTTAAACCTTAAGAGCGAATTCTAAGTTTTGACTGCTTTGAACAACATTTTACAAGCGAAAGAGATGCAGATTTCGAAAATTTAAGCATTTTAATCAAATTTCGCACATACGTCTGTTTGATTTATAAGCATTTCAAATGATCAAGGAAGACCGAGCGTACTTACCTGACGAAAACGGATGGCGAAGAATTGCCCGACCTTGCTGCGTGAAGGCGAATGGACGATTCTGCAAAGTTTTGAACTCCAATGGTTATCTCCCTGATTCAAATTTTCGCGGTTACTGTTTGAAAGGAATTTATTATTTTAAACGGTTTTTACCTTGGGTAACTAGCAATCTGAACTGAAACGATTAATGGTTTGCAGCGTTTTACCTTGAGTGTAAATCGTGAGAAATCGGCTCTTTCTTTGAAAATTGGACGTGATCTCTCTGCACATGAAATGCAGCAGCATGGAGGGGGTTTATCAATTTTGAATTTCTATATCTGGGCCTGTGCTCAACAATTTTCGGAGAGGCAGAGGACTTTAAAATTTCAAACGTGCTTTACCTTTCAACTTCGGACCCCTTGGCGAATATGGAGGCCCCTCCAAAGCTTTAAACTCTGTTTGTATCTAACCCTAAGGGTGAACTTTGGACCATTCAACGCTTCTTTCTGCGATTTTCAAATGACTTCAGACCATTTACACCCCTTTGGGATTTCGCGAATTTTAACCTTCTGGCGAAGTTCGGAGCACTTGGAGTTTTTGGCAAATTGAAGATTTTTGGAGCACTTAACATGTTTTGCAATTTTCAAAAACTTCGGACCATAGGCCCATGCTCGCAAGCTTTCGCCTCTTCGAATTTCAGAGCTTCAACGCTTTCAAAAAAAACTTCGGAGATTTCGCGATTTTTGCAATTCATTCAAAATTTCGGACCTTTAGTATGATTTTGCAAATTTTGGGGTTCTTGGATGCTTTTGCAACCTAGAAAAGCTTTCGGACCTTTAAACGCGGTTTGCAAATTTCGGGTGTTTTGGCGAGCTGGAGATTTTCAGACCTAAACCCACCTTTTGCAAATTTCGAAGTGTTTGAACTTTTTTGCAACTTTATCGCTTTTTCGATTTCGGCTCCAGGGTCCGAAATTGAGGTTTTAAGTGAATTGCGAACTTAAAAACTTCAGACCTAAAGCCACTATCTGCAAGTTTTTTAAAAAAAACTTCGGACCTCTTAACACCTTTTGCAAATTTGTCATACCTTGAAATTTCGTCCCCACGGTCCGAATTTGGAGGTTTTAAAGTGAATTTCGGACCTCTGGGGTCTTTTTGCAATATTTCACATGCATTTCACATTTTCTAATTTTCGCCCATGGTCCGAAAATGGGCGTTTAAGTGAAATTCGGACCATTTGGGTCTTTTTGCAAGATTTTGCCTTATTCAGTTGTCGCCCTAGGGTCCGAAATTGGGCATTTTAAGTGAATTTCGGACCTAAACCCACCTTTTGCAACATTTAAAAAGCATTTTCGGACCATTTGGGAAACTGTGAATTTCGAAATTTTCGCCCCAGGGTCCAAAATTCGGCCCCCTGGGCGATTTTAGCAACTTTTTAACCTTGTGAAATTTTAACCTTTTGGCCTCTGGGTCCGAAATTCAGCCCATAAGGCAATTTTGGGAACTTAAGTAAAATTTTGGACTCCAGACCAATTTTCGCCAGACTCTACAAATTTGGATTTTGAAGGCTTCGGAATTCTAAGGCATTTGGGCTAGTTTTGCAGCCTCGGCATTTTGGCCAAGAAATTCGCTCCTTCACCAGCAGGCGAAAATTATCCTTTACTCCAATCCCAGAAACATCGTGGAGACAAACCTTATGCAATCTACTTCATAGCTCTTGTGCGAAAAGCGACGACTTTGGTCCTTGTGCGACCTTTAGACGCACTGCTCTTGCTTGGCAGGCTTTGTTAATTTCTATCACCTTACGCCTATCCAAGGCGATTCTCAAAATTTCGAACAAACTCTTGGCATCGTGCCCGAGGGCTTGACTAGCCCGATGGATTCATCGGCTCACTTCTTTGACATCATTACTTAACGGACCAGTCGCGGACTCGCTCGAAAGGACACGAGACACTCTGCGCGAAACTCAAAAGGGCGAGGACGAAAGGCTCAAAAAAAACAGGAAGGGGGACCCTGTCGGCGACAAGGAGCGTGTGCAACACACAACAGAATGTCAGGTATATACTGAGTATACTCTCGTTATGTGTGAAATGGTGTATCCCTTCCCTTTTCTGGCATATGTTCTCTTTTGTCTAGGATGATTTTATTAAATCCTAATGTTTAAAAGGATTGTTTAGTAGTAAAATATTTGTAGTCAACCATTTAGCCTAAGGTGTCTATGATACAGTCTCTAACACACTCAGCACATGCGACCTTGGGTGTTGTGTAGCGGTTACATCCTACGATGTGGCCAAAAATGGTCACCTCGTGTTGAGATCTTGCTGTGACCATGATTTATTTGACCTACTCATCAATTTCATGTTGTGGAGGAATTCTTCATCCAGAAAGAAATTTCTTCCTTACCCCTGTTCAGCAATTCATCTCCAACTTGGGTGCTAAAAACACATGGTGAAGGAATTTTGCTTGAGGAAGAAAAATCCTCCATACCCTTCATTTTGTGCCCATTCTTGACCTTGATTCTACTATACCCCTGAGGAAGGAATTTCTCCAATCCTTAGCCAAATTTCACATTTTCTAGGAATTTTGTCCTGACGGATGGAATTTCCAAAACAGTCAATTTTTCACTTTCCTTGAATTCTATCTTTAAGGAATGAATTTCCAACTCTTCGCTAAATTTTCACTTTTTTTGTAATTCCTTCATCTTTGGTGTGATTTTTCCTTGGGAAGAATTTTTGATCAATTCATCACCTTTCCTATTTTTTAGGGAATTTTGATTTTCTTCCCTAAGGGGATTTTCCTTTATTCTCCTTGGGTACAGATTCCACCTTGCCTTGGAATTCAACTTTCAATTCATCCTTGGGTGGAATCTTGATGTTTTGGAGGAATTCTCCTTTGGATGGAAAATCCCTTCCCTCCATACTTTTGGCGCTCCACAACATGTTTGGAGGTGAAAATTACCATGTGGAGGAATTCTTGCTTGAGGATGGAATTCCTTGACACGCCCTTTCCAACGATCTACCCTGACCTTGGGCGCTAATCACATGTGCTTCAAGAAAATGTGATGTGGGGGAAAATTCCTCCACCACCTAGATCTAGCACTCTCCTTGATGCTTGGGCGCTGAAAGGGTATGGAGGAGCAAAATTGGTCATGCAGGAAAATTCCTTGAGCCCATTCTAGCGCCAACCTTCTTTTGGAACCCAATCACTGCCAAGGTAAAGATTCACTTGGATTTTGCAAGACTTAGCCAAATTTTGCCCTTTTCCAGACTTCGGATGCCACATTTGGAATTGAAGTGGATTTTCGTGCCTTACAAGAATTTTCGTTGCCTTTCCACTTCTGGAATGAACCTTTCCACTTCTGGAATGAATTCAGACAGCCAATTTTCAAACAGTAGCCTGCTTTTTCAACCTTTTCAGATATAGACAAATATTTAGAAATGCTCAATCTTCAATGTTAGGACCTCTGCCTGCGAAGAACTTGCCAAAAATGGGCTTACTAAAAATAGTAAGTATTTCAAAATATCGATATTAGGGCAAAAGAAGACGGGATAACACTTACTAAAAATTTAAAACTAAAAATAGAGACTGCTAAAAATAGTAAGTTTGATTTTTTGGCAAAATAAAGACAATTTGGGAGGTAGTGAAATCCCTAAAAAATATTCCTCAAAATTCGCTCAATTTCACTGGTAGGTTCCTTAAAGGGTCCTAATTCCAATACAACACTCAATTTTTCCAAAACCCCAAAGAAAAGACCTCAAATCTAAGTCTGAAGGACAAATACCTAAAAGAAGCAAAATGGGTTCCAAACTTAGTCAAAATTGCTCAAACAACTTGCAGACTTGATCAAATTCACCCCAAAACATTTGCAAACAATGAAGACCCTAGAGACTGTCGCGAAAAGACCCAACGAACCAAAACCAAAAGACCAAGAGGACCTAAAAAGTAGGGGGTCCCCATTTGCAATGGGGTGATGTGTGAAAACGTCACAACAATACCTTCCTAGCCTTATATGTTTTCTCTAATTATGCCAGCGTTCTATGTATATTTTTTATTATAAAATAAGGAAAACTAGATAATGTCTTGCATGAAGCTTAATGTTGTGCCCCTTGAAGTCCTTTTCATTGTCTACCTTGAACCTACAAACAATTATTTCTGATCACCCACGATAAGGTTTATGCTTATTCAAGGAATTTTGTAATCTTTACTCAACCCTACTTAGGTATGAATAACTTTTATTTATTAAAAAAATTACAAAAAAATATATTAAGTAAAATAGGTAATTTTTTCTATATTGTTTTATCCAACATGAAGAACTGAGTTTCCTTTCCAATAAAAGAAAGAATAAATTTTATCAATATCAACAAATGAGAAATGCAATGGAACAGAAACATATAACCAAATTAAAATAATTCAGTATAAAACTATTCCTGAAGAATTCCATCCTTAGTGACAAGATGATGAAAGCACAACAAAATCCTCAAACAACCTATTCAAAATGACATGGATAAGATGCAAACCTTTCTTTGAACAACGAGATGTTGATAAAAAGAAGCTATAAGCTGCACCCAAACAAAAGGTAAATCAGAATTTAATCAATGCGGATAAAAATAGCCAATACCAAAGATAAAATATAAACTGTCATAAATAAACTAGATCTGGCATGCTAATTTTTGTATTTTAAAATAAATTTGCTCTGAAAATCTTGCAATATTTTTTATTGCATTAACATTTTGCTCTCAAACAACTAGTGATTTGTAAATAATTACAGCCACATAGTACAGAAACAACTCGCAAAAACATGCACATTTTAACTTAAATATCTTCCTCCTTAAGGAAAACCAGTTAATATTCTTAAGAGCAGAATCTTGGAGGAGGGCATTGTATAGAGAGTCGAGACGATGAATAAAAGAACAATCGAGTCATTTAGATCTATTTTATACATTTGATTCCACTATGTTGCTGCACATGACAGAGGCTGCCAAAGATGGTTGTTTTTGTAATGTCCCAAATTTGAAATAGGATTTAATAATATATAATAATAATAAAAATAAAATACAAAGGAATAAAAATAGCATTTAAATTAAAATATATAATTAGAATTTAACTAACTTAATAAATGGTCAAAAGGCATAAAATGAAAAGTTGTGACAAATTACGAAAGGTTGTGACCCTATCAAAAGGGGTGTGACTTCTCCTTCACAATGAAAGATATAAAGGGAAGAAGGTTTCATTTCAGGAGGGGAGGAACAAAGAACAATTGGGAAAGAATATATATTTTAAAAGATAGCAATGAAGGGTGGTGACCCAAGTCTTATGAAGGGTGGTGACCCTTTTACGAATGAAGTATAAAAGAGATCATTCCAATCATTCAAATCAAGCAGCAAATCATTCTATAAAATCAGCATACGTTCAATCATCATTCACCAATATATCAAACCAGCCTTCATTACATTATCACTCACCAATACCTCAAATAATACAATCATCAAAGGAATCCATTCAATCAATCAATTATTCATCGATTATTCAACCTGTGATGTCCCCATCCAATCCATAAGACAAAACAAACAAACAGTATGCTGTGAGAAAACTCCTTGTATCATCTTTATGAATGACGTGAATAAAGTTAGTGAATGAGCCTATTAATGGCAATGATTAGATGATACCAAGAAGATGCAACGATAATTTGAGTTACACGGCAAAAGAAATAGCCAAAGTATTTATAATTCTGAACTGTTTTATTACCAAGTTGATTCAGCTTATCAAGACGTCATTAGACTTGGAAGTACATCAGTTTCTCATCACTCGGATTATGATACTTGAAGTAATTATGATAACAATATCAAGAAGACCAATTGTGTAAAGACTGCCATGGCTACCAATGGGTGCATTGACGAAGGACTTCATTAACCTGGGGATACTAAGATATTCTTGGACCCACGATGGTTGAAAATGATGATTGTCTTGAGGTAAGGCTATTATTATGCCATCCATGTAATAAGCAGAGAACCAGCAAATCAAAGAACAAAAGGAAATGACGATAAGGAGAGTTTTAATATAAGACTACGATTCAATACAAGTAATAAGGGGCAGCGATTAAGATGCAATATTACGACTATATGATTTGATATACTAAGCTGCTATCCATTTATTCATATGATTGGTGCCATACAAGTATATACCGTCGTGGATATTCCTAGTTCTATTAAGCAAGGGAGAATAGGCAAATAAGATGAGCAATCATCATTATCGCTATAATATTGAGATACTTAAGACTTAGCCTCCAATCCACCAATACCCTTACTGCCGCCACAAGAAAGATTATAGTCAGCACATGAATCGTCAGCTAGTTAAGAGGCGATGCCAAGAAGATGTTTATATCAATCAACACTCCAACAAGTGTCCCATCATTATCGTCACTAAAGGATATATGTGGATCGTCAAAAACTAATCGTGCATTTGTTATTGGAGGTGTAGAACGAAAGGATGTAACCATTCAATATTATGAATACTTATATCGATAGACATTTAAAAAGGAGGGATTATTACGGAGTTTGGACAGCTCTACATAAGCAGAGTCAGAAAGCCAGATGGCATGAATACATGGATTAGTATCAGGAACAGTTGCATTTATATCACATAAGTGACAAGGAAATTATATCAGAAACCACGACAGTACAGCCTAACCATCATTGGGTCATCGCCATTACAAATTTAATATATTAGAGAAGCGATCAGTTTGGATCGATTCAGCAGCATATGATTTGCATTTGTTATATAGAAGTTGTCCGGCACTGAATATAATCTCGGATCAGCCATGAATACATTAAAATGGAAGAACTAATCTAGAGGAATAATTAATACACGGAATAAATAGATTCCATTAATGACACAGCATTAGAATAATTCTCTTTTGTCGTAATTATCATAATTATCAGAATAACATAAACTATTCCAGGAAGATTAGTGGATCTGTAGGAGGGTAATATTGCCCACCCAAGTAAGACAACTACTAAGAATTTATCAGTAGTCCAGGAAGGCAAGTGACTGCTCCTGGGCTTGGGTTTGGCAAAGATAAAACCACCCCTACCATCCACTGGCTCTCTGGCCCAAATAATGATTAACTGAGGGACAGGGTATGAGCTAGGGGATAAGACCCAAGCCATAGAGGGCCGGAAGGGCATGTGACTGCTTTTGGGCACAATATAGGTCTGTTGGACAAACCTGATCATAATTTCGTTCCCCTGACTTAAATGGTAAAACAAATCAATCTCACCACTTAATAGATATAAACATCAATATTCATTAACTATCTGCTGCGCACATAAGTAATATAAAGTTATAAACTACTGTTTTTCCCTGTTCAATCATCTTTATGGTATAATTGTATATATATATGAGCCTTCAGATAACCCATTTTTCTGTTTTCTGACTTACTTTTCTTCTATGTGACGCGTCCCCGGTATTTTTTCCAGGTGTCCCCGTCCCGAGGACATCCCTGAGACAGGGACTCCTAGCAAACATCCCCATAAATTCTGTATATTGACAGTGAATTTTGACAATGAATTCTATAAGCAATTTGACTTTGACTCTCAATTTAACACAAATTTGGCATAAGAACTCTGCTAGTTCTTATATGTTAAGGTTCTATAATGTATATGAGCATGCTTTATCCATATTTTCATATGTATATTTTAAATTTCCATATATATTTTAATTTTCCCTATTTTTATATAGCCGTCCCCTTTGTCGTCCCCAAAATTTGCAAAAATAATCACCGTCCCGGAAACGCGTACCCCCGTCTTGTTGATGTGTTTTTTGTACACATGCGAACACAGAATAAAATACCCAAAGGTACCTTATCCTCTCTTGAACAAAGTTCCTGACTGCTGAAGATCTCGCCGAAGGATCAATCGGAGAAACTCCAAGGTTCTGTTATGTAGGTTCTCTACTCGTGGATAAGCTCTTCGTGGTATGATGTGATTTTGCTGGAATCACAAGGGGACTTACATTCGACGACCTGAACATCTGATTTGCTTTGGATATTGCTGGAACGTGAGATTTTACTGGTCCTAGATTTTGGAAAAAAGGAAAAAGGAGAAGGGTTGAAACAGGATCTATTTCCAATACTAAGAATGTAAGAGCAATGAATGACCTCTAATGAAATTCTAACTAAGTCTTGCTTTGACATCTCAGGACCATCTCCACAAGGTTAGTGCGATCTTCTAAGGAAAGTTTTATGATGTTCAAATCACCGCTATAGGCATGGACACCATCAGGCTAATGCATAACGATGAAGAAGCGACAATTGAAGTTAAGCTTAAGTTGAATGATTCCAGTTGACTACACAAGGCAAGTCTGCAATCAACAAACTGCTAGTAGTATGAATATACAAATTTCAACATCGATCATACACATTTCTTCCACTCATCTAATAACATGAAATCAAATTTTCTTCCACTCATCTAATAACATGAAATCAAATTTGACAAGTATAGAGACCATGCAAATTGTTGGATCAACCCATAGAATTCACCATTTCTTCAATGAAGTTTACAAGTCCTTTACAACAACATCTTGGCAACAACATCTTCGACACCATCAGGCTGATGCATATCGATGAAGAAGCGACAATTGAAGTTAAGCTTAAGCTAAATGATTCCAGTTGACTACACAAGGCAAGTCTGCAATCAACAAACTGCTAGTAGTATGAATATACAAATTTCACCATCGATCATACACATTTCTTCCACTCATCTAATAACATGAAATCAAATTTGAGAAGTATAGAGACCATGCACATTGTTGAATCGACCCATAGAATTCACCATTTCTTCAATGAAGTTTACAAGTCCTTTACAACAACATCTTGGCAACAATCTTTGCCTTCTCTTTCTATTCTACTCTAACTATTTCCTACTCTCTGACTATTCACTAGTATCTATTCTCTATTAACCCACTATTATCCACTATCAGCTATTCACCCACTATCAACTATTCACCCCCTATCAACTATTAACCTATACAAATGAGGAGCCAGGGCTTATATAGAGAAACCCTTTACAAATAGACGGCTCTGATGATTTAGAATCAATGGCTAGGATTACAAGATAAAAACCCTAATTAGGGTTTGTTACAACAAACTTCCTCTAGCTAATGAGAAAATTACATTCCAGGAGTGAGGACCAATAGGAAGCAAGGGTAGGTGCCTCGAAGTTTGTGTCGCCTCTGGTGAATTAGGTACATTGAATCTGGACATGCTCAAGTGGACCAATCCGACTGGAGGAGTGACGACTGGGATGCCACCTTGTCTGACACTTGTAACTTGGTTGATGTTCAATTTGATGATGCTGAGAAGCTAACTTTAATTAACTCTTCTGAAACTATATGCTTCTTCAACGGACCCTTGCTTTGACCTCCTTTGTCTATGATGTGCTGGATGGATGATGTACCTTTCCTTGAAATGTTGGCATCGCCTTTCTTTGTCATCTTGTGGTTCCTTAGTGTGCCAAAGTGAAGGTTCTGGAGGTAGCTAGCAATTCCTTGAACACATTGAGACTTCCAACGCTTCAAAGCGCCTTGATGATGATGGACTGGAATTGGTCGTCCCTGATGATGATGGACTGGAAGTAGTCATCCTTGATGATGATGGACTGGAAGTGGTCGTCCTTGATGATGATTGACTGGAAGTGACCATCCTTGCCCTGGCCTCGTTTTCTCCATCTGCAAAATAAACCAAAAGAAGATTAAGTACTTATGACATGTTCATTTCAACAAAGCATTTTCTACCTTAAATCACCAACATGAAGACTTCAAAATAAAGTTTGCTCAAAATGCTTCCCCAGGGACAGGCCCTATAAGAATTTCGCCCTGGACCCTTCAGAAGGGTCAGGAGCGAAATTTGCATTCCTGGCCAATTTAGACCTGATTTCATCATAATCTCACAACTAGCTCTACGCCTGGCCCAAACAACGTGAAAAATAGGAGTTTCAAAAGATTTCACCCTGGACCCTCGGGAAGGGTCAAGAGCGAATTTTGCATTCCAGGATAATTCTATCACTTGTTTACTCCAAAATTCTTCCCAAGGCAAACATATGATAGTCTTCTCTCCTCTAAAGCCTAGGAATCTACAACATGACCTTCATCATGAGAAAATTAGGTGAAATTGAGGATTTCGCCCTGGACCCTTTGGAAGGGTCAGGAGCGAAAT
Source organism: Cryptomeria japonica (assembly GCF_030272615.1). Lineage (NCBI taxonomy): Eukaryota > Viridiplantae > Streptophyta > Pinopsida > Cupressales > Cupressaceae > Cryptomeria > Cryptomeria japonica. Next base: position 212,004,319 of record NC_081411.1, read on the forward strand.
TCAAGTTTTAGGTCTCAATTCTTCATCTCCTTGACTTCAATTCATCTTACGGGGCAAAGTAACATCATTTCAACCTCAACCACGCCTTAGGACCCAAAGTCCTGACTTGACACAAGGAGGAAATAGGTAGTTTGAAGAATTTCGCTCTCGACCCTTTGGAAGGGTCAAGAGCGAAATTCATGTTTTGCTTGTCTTCTCCTACCTAGCTCCATTCTTTTTCACTTTCTATACTAGGACTCTCATCCTTGGATCCCTCTCCCATGTTTGCAACATTTTGTTTGACCTCTAAATGACTAGAAAAGAGAATTTCTCTAGAAATCATGGCCAGGGACAGGACCTATAATGAATTTCGCTCTGGACCCTTTGGAAGGGTCAGGAGCGAATTTCTTCCTCTAGCCAAAAATCATCATTTTTGGAGACAACAATCCATTCAAGAGCAATCTCAAGGGCGTCTACCATCTTTGTCTAGGCCTGGCTTGGCACAAATATGAAAGGAATAGGTGGATTTTAGAATTTCGCTTTGGACCCTTTGGAAGGGTCAGGAGCGAAATTCATGATTTAAGCTTATTTTCTCATTCTCTCAACTCTAATCCACCCCCAAGACCAAGGATACATCACCTCACTCCTATCTAGGCCATAAAAACCTAAAACTTAACTTGATTTGCAAGGAAAATAGGTGATCCTAGCAATTTCACTCTGGACCCTTTGGAAGGGTCAGGAGCAAAATTCATGTTTTTGCTCAATTCCTTCAAGTTTGAAGATCACCAACAAGTCAAAGTCATGCTCAAAGACGCCTCCAATCCTATCTCATCCTAACCCACACTTGACTTAGCATAAAATTGAGAAAAAGGGTAGTTTTGTGAAATTTCGCCCTGGACCCTAGTGAAGGGTTGTAAAGTATATTCAATTTCTATTGAAGAACAAGTTAAATACTAGCAATGCTATGTGATTGCAATTTATAATTTTGTGTCTAACAATTCTGATTTATTTATGTGCAGACTGTGGGAGAGAGATCATTTTAATATTTTTCTCTATCTTCTCCAAATGAATTCAATTGGTATATATATCATTTAGGCAACCGGTCAATAGGTGTATTGACCGGTCATGCCTTTTAGGCATGACCGATCAATGCACCCATTGATCGGTGCCTTTTCAATATACTTTTGTTTTATCTCTTAACACAATGCTATTTACATAAGGGATCGGTTCACATATAACCCCAATAAACATATTGCATATCATAATTTGGATCAGTGCCTTAATGCACCCGATAACCAAAGTGCACATTGTATATTTGAATCGGTGCATATTTCATTAATTAACTAAAGTGTTTTACCAAGCAATGAAGTGGTGCTTGTTTACACCCGATAGTAAATACTGAATCGGTGCTTTATTAACAACAGCATTTAGTTGAGGTTCGATGCACATAATATGTTACCAGGTTTTAACAACCCGATAACATATCAATATATATTATAGCAATCGAATGAATACCATTATTTTATAGCAATTTATCATGTTTCAACTCAGTAAGCAAAATATAAATGATAACAGACATATACGAGTATGGTTTACTTATCTTGCAGGAGCTACAATGCATTAACACTTCCTCTTAGCTCTGGAAGACAGGTAACCTGCATCACATTTCTCTTTCATAACCAAGATAATGTCAGTCATCAAAATCTATATCATGTGAAATATCATCAAAACATATGATATGAAAAATAAAACAACATCACTTGAGCATGTTATATAAAGTATCACCTAAGCATGTGATACAAATATTTATCAAGATATCACCTAAACATGTGATATTTGTATTGCCTAAACATGCAATACTTTTAAGGATAATCCATATGAGAAGTGTTAAGTTCTCATCATATCCAAGTTGTGATAAGTGCAATAACATTTTATAAATGTTTCTCACAACACAGTCATGACACATCCATGACTTACCAGAGATCCAACATGATCATTGGTTGAGATATCACCTAAGCACGTGATATCAGTATTGCCTAAGCACGCAATACAAGGATAACCATATGAGAAGTGTTTAAATTCTCATCATATCCAGGTTGTGATAAGTGCAATAACATTTTATAAATGTTTTATCACAACGCAGTCATGGCACATCCATGACTTACCAGAGATCCAACATGATCGCTGGTTTGACTACCATAAGATCGTCATCTTATGATGTCTACATACAAGTGTTCAGTATCTGAGAGATCGTCACCTCTTAGATATGAACACAGGTGGCAAAAAAACCAAAGATTGTCCAAACATGACAAAGAAGTTTACACATTAAATATCTTAAATATATGTAAGTATAGATTACAAAGCAGATTACCTTTCTATCATACCTAAGCCCTTTCTGAAGTGATCAACCTTCACTATGGAAAGAGGTTTGGTCAGAATATCTGTAGTCTGATCTCCTGTACACACGTATTCTAATTTAATCACATTCCTGTCAACCATATCTCGCACATAATGGTATGGAATCTCAATATGTTTGGACCTATCATGAAATACTGGATTTACAAAGAGTTTTATGCAACTTTGATTATCACACTGAATAACTGTACGTTTCATAGGTTCTCCAAACAATCCCACAAGCAACTTCCTAAGCCATACTACCTCTCAGGAAGCCATGGAAGCTGCAATATATTCAGCCTCAGTGGAACTCTGAGCTACTGAAGATTGTTTTCTGCTGATCCAGGATATCATGGCTGAACCTAAACTGAAGCAGCACCCTGAAGTGCTCTTTCTGTCAGTCACACTGCCAGCCCAATCTGAATCTGTAAATCCATGTAGGTCTATGTCAATTTTCTCATATTTAAGACCAAGCTTTAGAGCACCTTGTAAGTATCTCATTATATGTTTTACTGCAACTAGGTGTATCTCGTTAGGTTCACACATGAACTGACTTAGAGCATTAACAGCATAACAGATATCTGGCCTTGTATTTACTAGATACATCAGGGACCCAATCATCTGCCTGTATTGAGTAGGGTCAGTGGGTTTTGACTCTGCTGCTGCTTCTTTAAGTTTATGGAAGTTGGTTTCCATAGGAGAGGTCATGGGCCTACAGTTTAGCATTCTAAATCTCGTCAATATGTCCAAGGTGTACTTCCCTTGGTTTAGTACAATATTATCAGGATTCTACCATACTTCCAATCCTAGGAAGTAATGAAGAAGCCCCAAGTTCTTCATATCAAATTCTGTGGATAGATCTTTCTTGCATTGATCTATTAGGTGATCATTTCATGTGATTAATAAGTCATCAACATATAAAATCAATATTAGCATATCACCTTTATTTCTTTTGAGGTAGAGATTAGGATCTGCATCATTCTTAGAGAAACCTAGCTTTGAGAGATAGGTGTCAATTCTTTCATACCAGGCCCTCGGAGCCTCTTTGAGCCCATAGAGAGCTTTCTTGAGCCTACACACATGAGACTCTGCATCATGAATTTCAAACCCTTCAGGTTGGTCTAAGTAGACTTCTTCTGAGATCTCGCAATTTAGAAATGTTGTCTTTACATCCATCTGATGTACCTTCCACCCCTTTGCTGCTGGAATGGCTAGTACAGCTCTTACTGATGTATACCTGGCAACAAGTGCAAATGTCTCTTCATAATCTATTCCTTCCTTCTGTGAGAACCCTCTAGCTACAAATCTGGCCTTGTGCTTTTCAATACTGCCATCTGCAGCATGCTTGATTTTAAACAACCATTTAGAAGACACAACAGATTTCTTGGTTGGCCTAGGAACAATCTCCCAAACATCATTCTTCATAATGGACTGATACTTTTCAGACATGGCATCTTTCCATACTTGATGTTTGAGTGCATCTGATACATTGTTTGGTTTAGCTTTAGAGAGATCATTCATAAGGGCAACATAGTTGGTGAACTTATTAGGCCTCTTGCTTTCCCTGAAGGTTCTTGAAGGAGCAGCGAACTTCTGAGCTTCTGCTACAGTTTTGGTGGCCCATAGTGGTCTTTTCATGAGTTTTTTTATAGGTGGGTTTCGTGTTTCACCTATAGTTTCCTCAAGATACTCCCTCTGAAGCTCAATAGTAGGATCTTCTACTAGGTTAGGAGTAGGACTATAGATTTCAAGTTCTATTGTATTTTGGGCCCTTTTCAAGGCTAAATCTTCTTCGAAGATTACATCCCTACTGAGTTCAATATTTCTCTGCCCTTGTACATAGATTCTGTAAGCTTTAGAAGTTTCATTGTACCCTACAAGTATTCCCCTTTTTCCAGAGGGCTCTAGTTTTAGTCTTTTCTCTTTAGGTACATGTATATAGATAGGACACCCAAATATCCTAAGGTGCCTGATATCTGGCTTTGTTTTGGTAAAGACTTCCTCAGGAGTTTTATCTTCAAGGTGTGAATGAGGACATCTGTTTTGTATGTACACAGCAGTGCTAGTTCTTTCTGCCCAAAGATTCAAGTTTAGATTTTGATCTAGTATCATAGCTTTGGCAGCTTCTACTATTGTCCTATTTTTTCTTTCAGCTACTCCATTTTGTTGAGGGTTATAAGGTATTGTTAACTCCCTCTTAATCCCAGAATTTTTACAAAAATCTTTAAATAGTTCTGACGTGTATTCCCCCCCATTGTCAGTTCTTAGGGTTTTAATTTTGTTTTCTGAGAGGTTTTCTGTTAAATTTTTAAACTCTTTAAATCTACTTAGGATCTCTTATGATTCTTTACATTTCAGATAGTAGATCCAAGTCTTCCTAGAGTAGTCATCAACAAAAATTACATAGTACAAGAATCCCCCTAGAGAGGGTACGGACATAGGTCCACATACATCAGAATGAACTAATTCCAAAACTTTGCTAGTTTTCCTAGTACTATTCTGAAATGCACTTTTGGTATTCTTACCTAGGGCACATCCTTTGCATGCCTCTGAATGATATTGCTTCAACTTAGGTAGACCTGTGACAAGGTTTCCCATAGTTGACAAAGCTCTATAATTCAGATGGCCTAATCTCCTGTGCCACACTCCATTTGCATTAGTGGCTTCATGGATCAAGGCTAGATTGGGCTCTATGCATAGCTCATACAAATAGCCTTGTCTTTGACCAATGACCTTAGCGTTCTTGATGGAGGATTTCTTTGGCCAAGCCAACACCTTGTTTTCCATGAAGGTCACTCTATATCCTTGATCTTCTAGTGCTGATATGGAGATTAGATTTCTTCTAATGCCACGAACATATAGTATCCCTTCAAGTTGTAATGACATGCCTGTCTTTAGTTTGATGGTGCAGGTTCCAATTCCTCTGACTGGATGTGATGAATCATCTCCGATGGTCACTTCCTCATCATCCTCCTCTATCATGGAGTCTAGTACTTCTCTAAAACCGGTGATGTGTTTGGATGAACCACTGTCGATCACCCATGAGTTAGATTTGTTTGAAGCATGGCTTGTAAGTGCTAAGTAGAGGACATAGTTCTCGAAGTCATTTTCTCTTTTGGATTTCCTCACTATGGCAAATGTGGCTTGCTTTCCTTTCTCTGGACATTTTCCAACATAGTGTCCGAATTTGTCACACCTATAACATTGAACATGTGATAGGTCTGTCTTTGAAGTGTTCATGCCTTGATAAGCTTTTCTCTTCCTAAATTGCTTCTTCTTGTACTTTTTATTAGTGTTTGTATTTAGGACTTGCAAGTCTTCGTCTATATTCTTCTGTTTTATTCCTACCTTGTTCAATCTTGATTCTTCTTGTAGACAGTCATCTCTTAATCTTTCAAACTTGGGATATTTAGACCTAGCACTGATGCCTTGGACGAATGTGTTCCATCCACTAGGCAACCCATCTAGAGCAATGAGTGTTAACTCTTTGCTTTGGATCTCGTATCCAAGGGAAGCTAAGTCATCTCTTAGGCTTGATATCCGCATAAAGTAGGAGTTAATTGTCTCCCCTTTGTTCATACTGATATGATTGATCTCTCGTTTCAATACCAGAGTACGACTTGCATTTGATATCTCAAATGTCCTTTCGAGTGCCTTGAACATTTTATAAGCCGTCTCATACTTTTTAATGATGGGCATTATGTTATTTCTTACCCCATCCACTATTATTTTTAATCGCCTTTTCATTTCCCTCAATCCATGTTGATTTGTCAGGTTTATCTTCTCGGTGTGCGTTATCAGTTTGAACATATGAATCAACTTTGTTTTATATCAAAATCATTTTGATTCTAAACTTCCAAGCTGAAAAATCTTCGCTACCTCCGAGTCTATCTTCGAATCTAATAGCGTTGGCCATTTTAGAAATGTGATGTAGTTTATAACTTTGTCCTTGAATTTATCAAAATCGAATAGCCTTAGATTCGATTACCATGGCTCTGATACCATGTAAAGTATATTCAATTTCTATTGAAGAACAAGTTAAATACTAGCAATGCTATGTGATTGCAATTTATAATTTTGTGTCTAACAATTCTGATTTATTTATGTGCAAACTGAGGGAGAGAGATAATTTTAATATTTTTCTCTGTCTTCTCCAAATGAATTCAATTGGTATATATATCATTTAGGCAACCAGTCAATAGGTGTATTGACCCGTCATGCCTTTTAGGCATGACCGATCAATGCACCCATTGATCGGTGCCTTTTCAATATACTTTTGTTTTATCTCTTAACACAATGCTATTTACATAATGGATCGGTTCACATATAACCCCAATAAACATATTGCATATCATAATTTGGATCGGTGCCTTAATGCACCCGATAACCAAAGTGCACATTGTCTATTTGAATCGGTGCATATTTCATTAATTAACTAAAGTGTTTTAGCAAGCAATGAAGCGGTGCTTGTTTACACCCGATAGCAAATATTGTATCGGTGCTTTATTAACAACAGCATTTAGTTGAGGTTCGATGCACATAATATGTTACCGGGTTTTAACAACCCGATAACATATCAATATATATTATAGCAATCGAATGAATACCATTATTTTATAGCAATTTATCATGTTTCAAATCAGTAAGCAAAATATAAATGATAACAGACATATACGAGTATTTGGTTTACTTATCTTGCAGGAGCTACAATGCATTAACAAGGGTCAGGAGCGAATTTCCGTATCTAGACTTAATTTTTCATCCTTTCAATCCCAATCTTCATTGCAAGGTAAAATTTCATCATTCTTCACCTCAGATACCGGTTCTCCCCTATTTTGGCTGGGTCCTGGTCCTGGTCCGTGCCCGGTCCTGGTCCTGGTCCGGTTCGCTCTGGGTCCCACCCGGGTCCTGCCCAGGCGGCTGGGTTCCCTGTGGGTCCTGCCATGCAGGATCCACAGGGAACCCAGCTGCCTGGGCAGGACCCGGGTGGGACCCAGGGCGAACCCAGGAGGACCCGGGTGAACCCAAGCCCGTGGGTTCCCAAAAACGGGGCCCACGGGTTAGCAAGCATTTAAAAACAATAAAAAAACAATATTTTTAATCATATTCATAATTTGCAAAAAAGATAATATTCAAGTTTCAAGTTTCAAAATGTGAAAATGTCATGACACAATAAAGTATAAAGTTAAACATTCAAATTACAAGCCATCTATGGGATTTAAATTCCATATTCATCTTCATCTGAAGCATCCAACCCAACCCATTAATTCAGAATATTTATTGGCATTGGCAATTATGGATTTATGATTTATTGATTTATGATTTATCTGTTATCATCTATGTATCATTGTATGGGAAAGTTACATTGTATGTTTGATGTTTCATATTTGTATGTTTGAACTGTGAACATATATAATTTTGATGTTTGAAGTTTGAACATATATATATATATTAAAAAAAATTAAAATATATATATATATATATGTACGGACGAACCCGTACCCGTACCCAAATTTTATTTTTTTTTGCCGAATCCGCGAACCCGTACCCGAATCCGAACCCGAATCCGAACCGGAACCGGTAACTTAGTTCTTCACTCAAGGAACAAGGTTTTAAGCCCAAGCAAGGTTAAAAAATGGTTTGTAAGGAATTTCGCTCTGGACCCTTTGGAAGGGTCAAGAGCGAAATTCACCTTCTAGGCTAAAATCCTTCACATTCACACATATCATCACTTCAATACTAGAATGTAGGTCCAAACAAAGAAGGAAATGAGGTTTATGGGAAATTTCGCTCTGGACCCTTTGGAAGGGTCAAGAGCGAAATTTCCATTCCTGGACAAAATCCTCACTCTTCAATGCTTTCAAACATCCCCCAAGGCAAGAACACATCAATTCACCTTCCAACATGCCTTAGAGATCAACACTTAGCCAAAATTAGGAAGGAAATGAGGGTTATGACGATTTTCGCTCTGGACCCTTTGGAATGGTCAGGAGCGAAAATCATGTTTTGGGCTTGATTACTCATCTTTCCTTCTTCAATCTTCTCTGGGGGGCAAACATAGACTACTCTCCTTGCATCTCCGTCTTGGTCCTGACTTTGGCTAAAGGGAAAATGAGTGTTTTCAAGAATTTCACTTTGGACCCTTTGGAAGGGTCAGGAGCGAAATTCACCTTTTAGGCTAAAATCCTTCATCTATTCCACCTCAAGTCACTCCCTAAGGCTAGAACATGTCAAACAATTCCATACATGCCTTAGAAACTAGGAAATTGTTTTGGACAAAGAAGAAATTGAGGTGAATAAGTATTTTCGCTCTGGACCCTTTGAAAGGGTCAAGAGCGAAATCCTCACTCTTGGCTAGTTTCTCGCTTTCTTTCATCTCATTCTCCTCCAAACTTGATCAATTCAACTTTCTTTCATCCCAATCAAAACAATCCACCATCCAACTGGCTCTAGGCGAGTTTAAACTAGGTTTTTAAGGCCAAAAGAAGGCAAAATGGAGGATTTCGCTCTGGACCCTTTGGAAGGGTCAGTAGCGAAATTCTCCTCCCAAGTTGATTTTCATCATCCCAAGGTCTAAAACCTCTTCTCTAAGGCAAACATGCATCAAACTTTCTCAACTTCGCCTCAAAAGTTAAAAAACTTGATCACATCAAGACTAAACTGGAGAAAAGGTAGATTTCGCTCTGGACCCTTTGGAAGGGTCAGGAGCGAAATCCATGCCTTAGGTCAAAATCTTCATCTTTTCATGCTTTCAACCACCTCTTAGGCAAGAACATATCAAAAACCTTCACCACATGCCTAAGGAACAAGACTTTTAGTGCAAACTAGGAGAAAAAGGGTGCCTTCTTGGAATTTCGCTTTGGACCCTTTGGAAGGGTCAAGAGCGAAATTCTTCCTTGGGCTCAAATCCTGACTTCATTTTCACATTTCTTCACTCCAAATAAGTGTTTTGCCTTCACAAATGCCTAGGAAGGAGCTAGTTCATGACTTTGGGCAATGTAGAGTGTCTTACAAAGGAATTCGCTCTGGACCCTTTGGAAGGGTCAAGAGCGAAATTCCTATTCTAGGCTTGATTTACTTTGGAATTGAGCTGACTTTGGCCTAGACTCACGCCTTGATGCATATCCTTCCATATCCTTGCCCATTCGTTCAACCACTCTTTGACTTAGGTGAGAACCTGAGTGCTTGGTGAATTTTCGCTATGGACCCTTTGGAAGGGTCAGGAGCGAAATTTGACATTTTAGCCTCTCCATCAGGATTCATTTATGGAATATAACATTTAAGTATCTTTCTTCTCACTTATACTTTAAGTTATATTCCATATATACTATCAGGATGTTTGAGAGTGGTTTCGCATTTGAAGATCAGGATGACATTCCAGACTTCATCACTCACCAACTTGACCTAGCTCAGGCCTTCAAGGATGATACTCACTCACCAAGCAAGACACAATTCGCAACAAGAGCAAAACCAGGCCCTAAGGAAGACTCTCAAAGAAACCCTAATTCTGGGGCCCCGTGGACTCACCCTGGCTCAAGCAAAGCCTGCCATCCTAGTGATCCCTCTGGCAACACTCAGCATGCAAAGGCTAACAGACAAACCCTAAAAACCAAGAAAGCAAACCCCAGAAAGCAAAAAAAGTAGGGATCCCCATTTGCAATAGGGCGATGTGTGAATACGTCACAACACATCCCCATCCCGGAAACTCGGGTTAACATAGCTTTTCATTGATTATTCAGGCAAACTCCATTTTTAGACTTGTATTTAGTAGCGGACATTACACAACCATCGAAGGTTAGACTGAAAAGCTACAGCGATATTAACTCTAGTTGTGCGATTACACATTCTGTTTCGTATAATGCATATGTAATCCTGCTAATAAATGCACTTTCCAGAATTAATATATTGCATGCTTCCAAATGTTCAAATCGCATAATGTCACTACATATATATATATATACACTTCATATATATGTCAAATTATATGTTACTGATAATACTATTTATACATGTTCTGAGCAAGGATCTGATTATTAACATTTTGTAATTGACTGAGACTCATATATTTGCTTAAAATCTGAGTGCATCTTAGCGATGATAGAAAGTGGAGAGGTTATCAATACGGGGAACGGTGTTGGGGTCACCCCTTAGCACGTTGTTGTGACCATTTCACACATCGCCCTATTAGAATGGGGACCCCCTCTTTTTGCTTTGGGTTTTGCTTTATCTTTGCTTGTTTTTCTCTCTACATTTTAGGGTTTTGAGTGAGTGAGTGGTTTGCCTAGGTTGGCTAGATTAGAGCTAAACCTTGGAAGCTCGTTTTAGGGTTTCTTTCAAGCTAAGTCTAGTCTTGTTTTGGGAGGTTGTTAGTCATCTGCCTGTAGCCTCAAGATTGCTATAATGAAGCATGCCTTTTAGGGGAGTCAAGTTGGTTAGATCAGGGGATAGGGAGAATAGGTCTCAGGTCAGGTCTAGATTGAAAGAGGGTTGTCTTGTCAGGGTCCTGTTTGTTTCCCCGTCTAAGTCAGCTGGACAGAGCCAGTGAAGAAAAGGAGTTGGTTTGATAAGTTTGATGGAGGATGAAGCGAATCAAGGTAACATCTAGCCTGGAAATGTCAAAATCGCTCCTGACCCTTCCAGAGGGTCCAGGGCAAAAATCCTTGTAGACCTCCTTTTCTTCTCATTTTTGACTGAATGATGCTTTCTAGGGCATGTTTGGAGGTGAATTGATATAATCTTGCCTGGAGATGGATTTGATTGATTTTTGAAGAACAAGATGATGCCTGAAAGAGGATTTTCGCTCCTGACCCTTCCAAAGGGTCCAGCGCGAATTTCATCCTAAACACTATTTCTTGCCTTGGATAGACTTGCAATCCTGTTCCTAGCTTAGAAAATGATCTAACTTTGCCTTATGAGGTGGTTTGAAACTTGAAGACTGAGCAATTTGGCCTGGAATGGAGATTTCGCTCTTGACCCTTCCAGAGGGTCCAGAGCGAAAATCTTATTAAAGCTTATTTCTTCCTAACTTTGGCTAACTTTTCATGTGCAGGGTCTCTTGGAATGAAGATTGGACATCATTTGATACCTTTGAGGATTTGGAAGCGTGCAAAATGAAGAATTTTGGACAAGAAGGGAAATTTCGCTCCTGACCCTTCCAAAGGGTCCAGAGCGAAATTCCCAAAAGCTCTTGTTGTGCAGTGGAGAAGGTCAATTTTTTGGCATGAATGAAACAAGGACAACTTGCTTTTGCCTCTTGAAGATGTTTTAACTTGGATAAATGAAGTATTTTGCCCAAAAGGAGAATTTTCGCTCCTGACCCTTCCAAAGGGTCCAAGGCAAAAATTCCTCAATCATCTATTTTTCTTGCAAAATCAAGTCACTTTTTGGTTTTTATGGCTTGGATGAGAGAGGAGTAGTGTTTTCTTCCTTTGAGAGGTGAATTCAACTTGAACTGATGATGGAATAGGCCTAAAACCTAAAAATTGCTCCTGACCCTTCCAAAGGGTCCAAAGCGAAAATTTCTATAGAAGGCATTTCTTGTCTTGCTTGGTCAAATTGAGGTGTCAAAGGCATGAAAAAGGGAAGAGAGAGCATGTTGAAACCCTTAGGCATGTTTAGAAGTCATGAAAATGAAGGTTTCTGGCCAGGAAAGGCAATTTTGCTCCTGACCCTTCCAAAGGGTCCAGAGCGAAATTCCTTATAAACCCATTTTTTAGCCTTTCTTGGATATGAAACCTTAATCCTAGCATGATGAAACATGAAATCCCACTTGGCAAAGAAGTTTCAAGGTGAAAAACTGAAGATTGTTTGTCAAGATTGTAATTTTCGCTCTTCACCCTTTCAAAGGGTCCAGAGCGAATTTTCTCAAAATCACCTTTTGCTATCAAATTTTGCTAAGTTAAGTATGGGATAAGGTGAAAAATAGAAGGAATTGCCCTTGGGAATGACTTGAAGTGATAAGAAATCATTAAAAAGTGAATGAATTGAGCCAAATGGTGAATTTCGCTCCTGACCCTTCCAAAGGGTCCAAAGCGAAATTCCTAAAAACACCTCTTTTCTTTGCAAGGTCAAGACAACTCTTTGGTTTTTATGGCTTGAATAGGTGTGAGGAAGCATGTTTCTACCTTTTGAGGATGATTGAGGTTAAAAAGATGAAGGAATTGACCCTAGAACATGATTTTCGCTCCTAACCCTTCCAAAGGGTCCAGAGCAAAAATCCTCAAAAGTCATCTTTTTTTCAAAATTTAGGCAAAGCTAAACTTAGACAAGGGTGTGAGAGGACTTTTGAAATGCCTTAGAGTTGAATTGGATTGCCAAGAATGCAAGTTTTGATGCCTAGACAGAAATTTGCTCCTGACCCTTCCAAAGGGTCCAAGGCGAAATTTCCAAATCCTCCTATTTTCCTTGCAGTTCAAGATAAGATTTTGGTTTTCAGGACTCAAAGAGGAGTAAGGCATGATGTTCTATGCCTTGGAAATGATTTGAAGTTGAAAGGATGAAGGAATTGCCCTAAAACCTAAAAATCGCTCCTAACCCTTCCAAAGGGTCCAAGGCGAAAATCCTAAAACCAATGAGTTCCTTTCAAGTTTGTGCTAAGATACGGCTAAACCAAGGGAGAAAAAGGCCTTGAGACCACCTTTGAGTGGATGTTTGTTCCAAAAAATGATGATTCTAGGTCAGAAGAAGATTTTCGCTCCTGAACCTTCCAAAGGTTCCAGGCCAAAAATCTCAAAATTCCCTATTTTGCCTTGCAAGAACAAACCAGGCTTGGGTGGAGTGAATGAAGAAGACCATTGCCTAACATTGAGTGGAGGATTCAAGACAAAATGATGAAGGAGTAAGCCTAAGCAAGGAAAATCACTCCTGACCCTTCCAAATGGTCTAGGGCGAAAAACACTAAAGTCACCTTTTCCTCCAAAATTCAAGTAAAACTAAGCCTGGACTTCAGTGAAAGAACCCATTTGGAATGCATTGGAGAGGTTTTTGACCTTCAAAAATAAGAATTTTGAGCTCAGGAGAGAATTTCGTTCCTAACCCTTCTAGAGGGTCTAGAGCGAAATTCCCCAAAATGCAATATTTCCTTCAAAGTTTTGATGAGCTAGCCCAGTGATGGAGATAAATGAATCCTGGAGATTGCCTTGGACGAGTTTAATGATCAAACTAAGGTGAATTTTGGCCTAAAATGTAAAAATCGCTCCTGACCCTTCCAGAGGGTCCAAGGCGGAATTCACATTTTCACCTAATTTCCTCATGTGAAAGACTAAAAATTGAAATGCGAGACTTTGATTAGGTCAAAACAAACATGAACTCGCCTTCCGGGAGATTTTGGAGTGAAGGGAATGAGGTATTCAAGACCTAATTTGAAAAATCGCTCCTGACCCTTCCAAAGGGTCCAAGGCGAAATCATCAAAAAACCTATCATTCGACCTCGTTTGATTATGTCTAAGGCAAATTGCAAGATTGTGAAGACAATTTCATGGAAATTTGCAAAAATAGGTTGTGAAGTTTTTACTCATGAAGTGAGTAAGTCTAGATGAGAGGTTCAAACAAGTCTTGAAATAATCTAGACCTCCATCACTTTGGACATTTCAATGCCTAAGGAAAAAAGGAAACTTCACTAACCATCAATTAAACCTCAATATTCTCCAATTTTCGCTAAATTTGCCAAAACTAAGACATTTGGGGGAGCTAGACCAAATTCGCATAATTTAAGGCCTTTATAATTTAATTAATTAATTTTCAAGCCTTAAAATAAATGAAAAAAGACACCTTTCAGGTCTTAAAATTAATTTTAAAATTTTTAAAATAAAGGTGAGCACTCAAATACATTTATTTGCTTTTACAAGCAAGTCGGCCCCCTTTTAAAAGGGATTTTATCTCATTTTATTACTAATTTGTTAGGTCGGCCTCATGGTTAATTAGGGTGAGCGCCCTATATAAGAGAGGAGTGTTGTAGCATTTTCAAATCATTCATTCATTCCTTCTTATGCGAATTTGAGGAGCAGATCATAGGAGCGAATTTTTGCTAAATTGGAGGCTAACTTCCAGAATTTGCTAAGTGGTTGGAGGCTAGTGGAAGGCGAACTTCTTTTGAAGGTTAATCAAGACATAATTCATCCAAAGGGAGATCAAAATTCAATCCTTATCCAGCAAGATCTGATCAACTTTCTTCCATTTTCCAAGGTTCATAGTTAAGCTTTCAAAGAAGGAGGTATGAAGAATCGAATTTTTGAAGTTTCTATTCAAGACTTATTTTTGATTTCATAGCAATCTTTTAAAGTCTAAATCTTGAAAATCTAATTTTCATTCATAATTAATTGGAGAATTTATAATCCTAGATTTATCATGTCATTTTCAAATTAATGTTTTGAATTACTCCCTTGAAAGGTCTTAGATCCTATGCTTTAAGATATGATGCTTAAAACTAATTTTAAATTTTTTGTGTAAGCATCAAATGATGACCCCCAAAGCCGGAGGATCTACTAGTTGGCAAGCTCTCATCAAGGAAGATCAGACGAGCGACGAATTGGAGACCAGGATCGTGTCCAAGTGGAATAATATCGGAGACACCAACTTAGGAAACTTCAATATGAAGAAGTTTCGAGAGGTCCCCTACATTGACAAGCCATCACCTGTTGCAAGGAGGATAATTGAGAGTGGCATCATCAAGGCTGCAGGTTTCCCTCCCGCAGTCAAGTGTCATGAGTTGATGATCGAGTGTGCTCGCCACTATGACTCACAATCAAGGACGATCGTAACCAAGGACGGGAACATCTTAGCCTACCTTTCAGAGGAAGCTATAGGCGAAGCTCTTCATCTTCCGGACCATAAAGACATGATCTACAAGAGCTTGGAAGGAGCAAGGTCGATCTATGAAGATGATCCTGAGTCTTGTTTGAACTTCATCAATAAGAATTGGTTGCTCAAAAGTCGGCCTCGCCTGAACAAGATTCCCAATACACCACATAGGATTGACTTCCAGGAGGAATACAGGGACTTGATAACTTTGCTCAATCGAGTTACGGGTGCTTCTCAAGCCTTCTTCTTCGATAAGTGGGTGTTCTTCTTCATACAAGTGATCGTCCAAAGAAAAGGAATGCTTCATTGGGCCAGAATCATTAGCAATTGTCTGGACGTGCAGTTGAGAAGGCTAAGACCCACCAAATCAATCCACATGAGCTCATATGTTATATATGCCTTGGTCAGGAGTTTCGAGTATGCAGGGTTACCTCACAGAGTAGTGATTGGAAGAGGACCCGGAGAAATAAGAGTTTGTGATTCTTATGTTCAACTGCATCATCCGCCTAGAACTGACTACAAGTTAGTCAATGACACCTTCACGATGAACATTACCAGGGTATTGCAAGGTGGGATTCACAATTGACTGTCTCTGGACGCACAAGACCTTGTGAAGAAGCATGGTGCATGGTTCATTCAGTTTCAAAAATTCACATACATTAGAGTTCATGGGTGTCCTTCAGCTCTCTACATGTTGCCAAGATATCCAACAGACAGGATAGTACTACTTGAGGTGACTAGACAGTTGGCAGCTTATGCGAAGGCATCCAGACACAAGCATGGAAATGGAATTCCCGTGCCCATCATACTAGGGAATTCAGTTGAACTGTGTCCTAATACTCAAGCCGCGAAAGATGCAGAAAAGGAATTATTTCTATACTCATTCACATCCTTTGCCTCGAGAGAGAATTTTGATCCTCATGGTTATATGGAGGAGACAGTCGACAAGAAGTACAAGCATGAGTTTCAGGTGGAGGACTTTTGGATGAATGTCCCAGGCAATTTAGAGGTCAAAAGAAAGATGCATTCCAAGCTACCCTTAGATCTCATCAAGAAATGCAAAATCTATAGAGTAGCCGATCAAGCCCAAGATAATGGTAGATACCTCCAGTCATCCTATGAGAAAGAAGACAAAGAAATGAAGATAGATTGGAATGAGCCCGAGGTTTCAGACTTGAGAGCTTTGATGGCTCCCATTTTATCCTGCACTCGCAAATGGGTGGATGTATAGCATCAAAAGTTGAAGGAGCAGAATGTATCAATGACATTCACCTTGGAAGCAAGACCAGAAGGAGAAGCAAGTGTGAGTGAGAATACTTCTCATTCCAAAGGCTCAAAGAAGAAAGAAGGACCTGAGAAGAGAGAACCTTCCAAGAAGAAGCAGAAAACAAATCCTGATCACCCACCAAGCACATCTTCTAGGCATGAAAAGGAAGCGAGTCAAGGGGAAGATCAGAGGCAGATAGTATATGAAGTTGATGAGTCTATGGAATCCATGGTACAGAATGATAAACAAGAGAAAGGACAGACGCCTCAGCATTCATCAAGTCAATCTCCCCAAGTTGGTGCTAATGAGCAACACGAAGAAAAGAATGATGATGAAGTGACATCTCCTTTCCATAGATGTCGCTTCATAGGTAGATGTCGCTTCATACGAAATTCTCATGAGCGACATCTTCTTCTTCTCCAACCACAACCACTACCTAAAGAAATACAAGTGAGGGAAACAAGATCTGCCATTCCTGATTGGCTGAAAGAGAGACTAACAAGGGTAGTTGTGGTTGAAAAAGAAGAAGATGTGTTTGACTTGGAAAGCCTTATAGGAAATTCTCATGAGGTAATGGAGAAGAAGAAGGCCACAAAGATGTCTAAGGTAATTAGAGATGAGACAGGATCCAGGAAAGTGCAGGTAGCTACACCAGTGGTGGACAAATATAACGATGAGATTCTTGCAGAAGAGTATGACTTAGAAACATTTGAGCTTGGTCCACTTACCTCCGAGCAAGCGATGGAAGAAGCAACTGATTCATTTGAAGCACTTAAAGACAAACTTAAAGAAGAAATGGAAAAGAATAAGAAGCTTGAGAGAGAGGTCAGTGCTTGGAGGAATTGTTTTAGTCATCTTAATCAGCCCTTGAGACGTTAGGATACAGCAGTATCTCCTTTACATGCACTCCCTCTTGAATCAGTAGGTGAAGCAGAAAGGGTGAAGAGCTTGGTTCAACTTATGAGTTCTTGGATTGATGAATCTCACAAGGTAGCCGTTGAATTTGCAACAAGAATGATGAAGACAGTTCATCGAGCTATCCAAGTCCTTGAGATTATCCATAATCTAATGATAATTGTAGCTGCATTCACTCACACTAGAGATGTTATCATCCCAGTCTTACAAGTGATAAGAGAAACACCAAGACGGATTCTGACGCAAGAAAAGATAATGGATGGAAGAACCCATAGCCTCCTACAGTGGTCAGCTCTACTCTAGATGAAGGAAGTCCTTTTTGAAGACGTCAACACCAGATGCAGCCGAGTTGAAGGCATCACTCATCCAATTCAAGATAGGGTGTTTGAGGTGTTGTGTACCATTCTTAACAAGCAGATCGAGATCGAGACAGATGTGGACATCCAAGAGTTGGAGGATAGAATCAAGGTCATCTTTTGCAAGAAGGAGAACATCATCACAGATAAGCAACGAGATCAAATGTTCACTACTACGTTCCTGATTGAGAAGACTAAAGAACTCGAACCTGGATGGGAGGCGACTCTTCTCACTGCTTTTGATCAAGTCCTTCACTTGGAAGAATGAATGAAGAATCTTCCTGAGATTCCCATTGTTGAGATTGAGGGAATTGTGTCCAAATTCATTGAATATGCTAAGAAAGAGCACAGGAAAGGGAACAAAATTCTAAATGAAAAGTTGTTATAAGATGATGTGGCAACTTAATTCCTATTGGTCTATGTCTCTTCGGTATTTGTGCCAATTCTTTATTGGCTATCGATTAGTGATGTTTATCTAAATGGGGACTTTTTGTAACAAACCCTAATTAGGGTTTAGGTGTCAAAATCTCAACCATTGATCGTCTTTTGATCTGGGCCGTTCATTGTATTTGAGGATGCTATATAAACCCTCACTCATTTCATTTTAAAGGGTTAGAAAAGTTAGAAAAAGAGAGAGAGCTTAGAGAGAAGAAAGTTAGAAAGTTATTGTTGTAGCAAGATTGAGTAGTGAAGAAAGAATTTTGAACAATTGTTGTCCATTTGGCTATGAGATCAATAAAATATTGAAGTTATGGTGTTTTATTGCAATACTTGTGGTTATCTTCATGATTGTTTATCTTCTTGAATCACTCTCAGTTGAAATAGCATTTAAGTTCTAAGTTTGAAGGACGAAGTGTTGTGCTTGATCTTTGATAAGATTCACATTCCAAACCACTAGCTTCTTACTGATTGTAAGAACGCCTTGTGTGGTCAACTGGAAACGTTGAGATTGATTAAGAATTCAATCATTCTTGGAAGTATTGATATGTATCTCTATGATAGTATCTACATCCTTGATGATTTGAAAATTATTGAATCCCCTTAGAAGATCGCATCAATTCCAGTAGAGTTGTAATTTCTTGCCGATACTGAAATTGGTAGAATCTTATCAAGTCTAGTCTTCATTGAGTCATTCTTAGGATTAGTTCAAGTATTCCTTCCTTGAAACCCTTATCTTTTGATATTTTTGAAATCTGTTAGTGTTAGGAAAATCCTGTTCCTGCATTTGGAAAGAAAGTAACACGGACAAGCTTTCTCTGAAAGTACGTAAGGCCCCTTGAAGAAACAGCATATACAACGACCACTGGTGCTTATCCACACATAGAGATCCTACAAAAAGAACCTTGAAGTCATCCCGATTGATCCTTTTCACAACATCTTTAGCATTCGGAGACTTTAATCAAGAGAGGATAAGGTACCTTTAGGTATTTTATTCTGTGTTTGGTCGTGTACAAAATACACATCAACACACACCAACTCGTATGTATGGCAGGGTCCACATGAGGCCAAAGGGGGGCGAAGGTGCTCTACCTTTAGGCTTAGGAGGGTTAGACTTAGGGCACCCTATTGGGGTAAATCCCTATCCTCTCTACCATGGTGAAAGATGGAATCATGTGAGTGGGAGAAGGTGGCCGTTACCCATCCTAGCTTGCTATGATTGAGGTTCCTTAGTTAATTAAGTAACCTTGTAATCAATTGGTTTTCCCTTTTAACAAGATAAAGGTACTCCCCCTCTAACACTCCCTTGTTGGCTGAGAATTGTAATCTAGGGCAAACTAGGGCATTTTACAAAAGGGGACATTACAGTATTCCATTGAAATCATCTAGTATGGGTGCTAAAGTTGTAGAAGCTAGCTGATAAAGTGGGTTTGTTGCTGCTTAAACGACCAGAAAGCTGTTGAAATTAGTATGAAGCTGCTGGAGTGTTGCTAAAGAGCACAAGATGTTGTAAAAGTGCAAAATTTGATCGTTAGCAATCGTTTGACCTGTAAATAGATCATTTAGCTAGATTTTATCCCTTTGGGCCGTAACAAACTAGCAAATTGCCATGTGCTGCAGGCGGCCATGTAATAACAACCAAAACCATTGGTTTTCATGGTGAGTCATGGATAGAAGTGTGTATGCCACGTAGACAATGCTGGTGATCATCTACTGAAGGTGATTAGGCTGAGATCTTAAGAAACTGGGATCCCATATGAGAGAGAAGGTAAGCAGTTACTAGAGTGAGCAATTAAAATTCCATTCTAACACCAGTTGCTCTTCCCACTACTGCAACAAGGTAGGGAGGCATAAAAGAGATTGAATACTCTATTATGGTGTTCAATTGCCAAATGCAAAATACTCTAATTGTTGTGTTGGTGGAATAATAGCAAGTTTCAGAGTGCTGGGGAGCGTAAGAAGTTGTGGAAACATGATAGTTTATGAATTGTTGTATAGACACAAAAAGTCCATGGCTTCCATGGTATTACAAAGTAAATTGCATCATATAATGAATGAGGTGCTATGGACATTCTCTTACTGGAACTTTTCACCCTTACAAGTTTTTTATCGAAGGAAAACTATAGTCTCATGAATCATAGGAATCATGTAGACTAGCTAACAATAATGAGACTCAAATTAACCCAAACTATTTGAAACTAATATGAAATGATTATTTCAGATTGATTTCAAGAAAATGCATTAATTTTCTATCACAAACATCACATTACATCTCCTGCAAATCTAATACAAATCTGATAGCAAAATTGGAAGTAAAACTCACTACAACCTACACCAAGTTTTTGGAATAACTCACCAAACTTCAAACCAACTTCTATGATGACAAAATATCATGAAAATACATGCTATAACAGCAATTCCACAACCTCAAGGCTACCATGAACAACTGCAAATCACTGAAGCAACAAGCATAAGCTCAACAAAATCTGCAACAACAATGAATGATTGAACCTTGGAGCGTAAACCAAACCTTTATAAAACCAATTTTAAAACTTAAATTGAGCGTCCAAATCCTGCTACTTGAAGTGGAGGAAACTTGTGTGAAATGGAAATAATCATTTTATGGCAACTCCCATAAAGACACTAGATGCCAAAGATGCCCAAAGTAGCCAAGGAAACTTTCCAAAAACCAATGCTCACCATTAGAAGAAATTCATTTAATATTTATTTGCTTGAGAAATAAGGACTTGCATCAAAACAATAAACTATTAAATTAATATTGTTTCCCAGACTGTCGTATGGCCTGAACTTACTATTTTTGGACAGTGGGGACTTACTATTTCTAGTAAGTTTCTATTTTTGGAAAAAAGGATAAATGACAAATCCTCCCTTCCCAATATTGCTTGTCCTTGAGCAATTATAAAAAATTATCTATCATGAGATACTATATGCCAAACTTTGATCGTGTTCTTGTGTGGTGTAGCCTCTTTTGCCAAGGAACATAATGCAAACCTAGAAACTTAGATTATTGTGTGGAAATGCCACGAGTCCAAAAATACTATTCATGAAATCTGAGCTCTTGGATGAGAAACTCTTTAGTGCATCCATACCCATACTTAAAGTGATCTATCAACTTTCCAAATGTAGTTTTGACCATTCTCCTTCCTAGCAATCTGAGAACTCTCGGAGTAGTGGACCTGCACTAAATGAATTTGATCTAATTATCTCAAAGGCATAACCAGCTTACCCATATCGTTAATGTTGTAGATGTTGTCATTGATGTCAAAGAAGAGACTTGATTGCACACAACCGAAATCAGTCTTTATCTTTGAATCATCATTGTTGAGTAAGTTTACTTGAAATGATTCATAGATTGCTCCAACTTCCCAAACTGATATAAATCTTGAACCAATCTACTGGAAATGAAGAAACTTGATGACCCAAATACTGAAATGCAAGAATATGTCTCTTCTTCAATTCAAACGAGCCAAGAAAGGGGACGGCCTCTCATGCAGTCACCTCTTTCAGATTTCAACCAGCAAATTAACCACTAAACTGATTTCATTGAAACCCAAATGAAATCCCTGCAAATAGGATCTCCTTGCACACTCTAGGCTGATTTCTCACAATTGCAAATGTGTTTACTTATGGAGGTTTTTTGTTTCCACAAGCACCTCAAACCCTAGACCACCAAGCTCCTTAAGGAAGCAAGTGAAATAATCAGCAACAATAACATGCCCTTCTCCTCACAAGACGGATGTTTATTCTTTCCTTAAAGTTGTGTGCCCTAATTAGGGTTCCTTACCTAGGTACCCACTTAAACTTGAGTTTTACTCTTTCTCTAATATCTCATTAATACCCCTTTAATCTTGATATTATTTAAACTTTTAAATACCTTCACTTAATTCCTTTAATGAACTCTTTTCTCTCTTCCCAAGGGCGTCTAGCAAGGAGGCATCTCACTCTCTCTCTGGACTTAAGTGCCTTTGAAGGAGTATTTCTTAGGCATTCATATAGTTTTAATCTAGCAACTTTGAGAAAATCTGTATGTTAACTGATTCCAACCACAACCAAGCTACAGCACTATCTCAACCCAAAGGAAATTGCTTGATCGAGTATCCTCTATCCAACCAGTTAGTCTATGAGGACTAGTTAGTAGACTAACCCTAGGTACTGATACTAGCTAAGTGGAAGGGGAAATTACAGCTTAATTTTGCATCTTTCACTTGCCTCTCAAAATCAATTGCCCTCAAAAACATTGCCCCTTCAAGGCACACTAGAATGACATTAATTAAGGGCTTCTTTTTGAAATCTTTACAAATTATGGCCACCTTAGTTTTTTGGCCCTTGAATCCTTAATGAGTGCAATTAAGCATCTACAAATTTTCGTTTTTTTGGACAATGAGGCAGTGCATCCCTTTTCATTGTCACGGCCTTTATGACACTTAGGGGCCTCATTTATCCCACCACCATTTCACATTAATATTCAGATCTTGTCAGGTTAAAAACTTAAAAGGAATTACATTCACTAATCTACATCAAAGTATGGTTGAGATTAACCACGAACCCAATAACACAGCTTTAATCTGATAGATATAGGATATGCTAAATTATTTATTGCATAAGTTAGATTTTAAATGCATTATCCAGGTTCTAGGTGGAGAGCAGAAGACTCGTTGAGCTATCCATTAGATAAAAGAAAATATTTGAAATCCAAAATGGAATCAATAATTAACAGCAAAACAAAAATTAAGCATGCAATTTGACAATATGATTTAAACTACAGAATTTGAGGAGCCAAAACATAAAAAGTAAAAATTTAGGATTGCAAATTTGTAGCAAACTTGCAAGGCAAAGCACAAAGTATTAGCAGAATACGTAAATCATTTTCTGGTGCATTGCACATAAAAAGAAACATGAAAGATGAATCCACACTCACAACATTGGAAATAGGACAAAATAATATTGCATTGCATTAGCTCCAACCTTTTCATTGTTGCAATATTCCATGCTAAAATTGAATGATGGATTCAATGGCCCTTTCTTCCCTGTTCCATAGTCTATTGCAAAGCTCCAATTCCTGAGATCATGAATTGAACCCGTTTGTTCCTTTCCTACAATAGACCAGAACATTTATGTAAAATATTAACTTCAAAACAAAAAACATTAAGGGCACCTGTTATGTCTCACACTAAGGCCCGATGCTTCAATGTATCAAATCACGAACTCAACCTGTTTGTACTTTCTAGGACAACACTAATCATAAACCATAATTTCCAGGCAATAGAAATTGGAAAAATCTATGCAATACAATTTATGGCATGACTAGAGGCAGACAACAACCAGCTTGCCAATATGTTATGTCCACGAAATAGACAATGAAAAAAGAAATTCAATAAAGGAAACTGTATTTAATAACCATAACAAAAGACTATTTCGCATTATTAAATAATAAATTCTAATATTCAAATGAACCATCCATTAACATGCAAGCAATTTAAGAGTTTTGAAAAGTTGTCATTTAACATGCATGTGAGATGCCAAAGGATAACAACTTACTTAGGCCTTTTACTTGATGTCTAGTCAATCCTGCAGCCTCATGATACTGCTATCTTGACTATTTATTTGTACATATATTGGACTTCAATTCTTCTCCTGGAAATTAGAATACATTTTGGAATCTGTTGTTTTGTAATGAACTGGGGATTTTCAAAGCAAGATCATATCCAGATATAATTGCTACACCATTTGATAAATTATTTGCCACACTTTTCGTGCAATATTAGTATTTTGGTTTTGCTAGGAGGATGATTGACTTCTCCTTAGAGAAATCAATAGTAGTTTTGTTAACTTCTTTGGTTGATCAGTTCCTTGATACATTCTTTGAAATGCTTTATCAGTGGATTACTTACCAATAGCTGACACTTCAGAAAATAAAAAGCAGGCAAGGAACAGAGACCCACAACTCTGAACAGATGATCAAAAATATTTCCTCAAAATTATGACACAGCTAACTCTTTGAGAGTAAGTGTTTAGATGAAACAATGTCTATGGCAAATGCAGAAAGGACCACAATCTATAAAAATTATTGCCTGCTAACAAAGTGCAATTCCTACCAAAATCAATATTTTATAACTAAATTGAAAGAAATTGGCTGCAATTAAAATTTATGATAATTCTCGGTATGGTAGTATGGATAAAAGAATACTGCAGATGAATTAATCAAAATAGGAAACTGTTCTGTAGAAATGGAGTCTTTTATATCCAGTTTTTAATAAAGAAAAACTAAATAAAAGGATACTCCACAGTGGACTTGCATTCAATGTTATGGGCCTCCATACCAGAAATGTTTTCCTCATACCTAAATACGCTAGCAAAATATTAGCCTATACAAAGGCACTAGGTATTATTTCTCCATTGCACATTGTTGTGTTGTCTGACATGCACAATTTGTAACTTCCTGATTGCATTCAATGCTAAATTAAGGGAAACAATATATGAATCTGTTCTTTCAGAACCAGGTCACATGAAATATTTAATCAGATACTGTTTGTTGCTGGAAACAGATGACTGTTTTTCCAACAATGGGGATTCCATTCACTTCGCTCAAATTTGTAATTACATACATAATAGGATCAACCTTACCCAGGTATGACATCAACCCAGTAACACTAGTCGGAAAAAAAAATAGCATAATAAAAAAACACAACAGCTTTTATCATCTGCTTACTCACAAAAACGAGCCATAAAGGGGTTTAAGGACATATATAATTGTTGTTAGATTTAAACCTTAAAGGAAAATGAATACTCTCTCATGCAATCTTACTTCTGACAAATATTAGCATTGACTGTAATCTTTAAAAATGGAGAGATTCTGCCGATTTGCAATTGTTCCTTCAGTACCCTTTTCCACTCTTCTCTCTGCCAGAAACATGATGCAAAATAAGCTGGAAAAGATTATTTGTTGGATTTAATTTTTCCAGCTGTTCAACTATTGCTAGTCAGCAGCTATTGACACATAATGGAATCACGTTCAAATGTATCTGAACACAATCAGCAATTCTGTAGATTCCATCCATTTTCTATTGTCCTGCCTATTATTTTTACAACTATTTCATTTATTTATATGCACATTTGACCATTATGTTTGATGTTATAAAGATCTCTCCAGCATTTGGACATCCAATATCAGGAAACACTCTCCTGACATGAAAAGACATTGACAATTTTAAGCATAAGATTGCAATTTCCTTGTGGGATAAAAAGCAAGGTAGACTTGTAACCTCGAGGAGTCAATGTCTGCATTGAAGCCACAATATATTTTAGACCAGAACTGCTTTAAAACAGAACAATATCGGTTTTTATTTTTTTAATTAATACTTAGGCGCCAAATACATTGTAGGTAGTTTTGATTCTTGTTTGTTTCACATTAAAAGAAAACAACCACTGTTACACACCATTTTGGTGGCACAAAGAGTTAGAACCTTTTGCAAATGGATACGAACAGAATTTTATAGGTTTTTTTCTGGGGCCTCACCTTGGAAGGGAGCTCTTCTTGTTGATACCTTGTTGGTCATAGATCTCAGAAAAAGAATGCCAAACCAAGAGACTAGTTACACCTTCTTCCTTCTGAAAAAAGATACAAGTATACTTTTAATGAGATTCTTCACCTCTGTATATTGAAGAGATTGGCTCTTTTAAGATTGACTTAGCCATCCACAATGTGGCCAGAATTTAGGATTTCCTAAAAGATGGTGGGTTTTCACAAGTTGGTGCAGAAATGAAGTACAAAAACAGAGATTAGATAAAATATCCACAAATAACCAAGCCAAGTCAACAAAACTAAAAGTACAATAATCTTAGCATGTCAAAGGTGAAAAGGATCTCTAACCTCAAAAGAGAAAAGACTACAAGCTACAAGCCATTTTGTACAAATATATTTTAACCAACAACAAGAGGTAAACCAAAAACATGTAAATCTTAAACACATCAATAAAAGTAACAATGTGTATCCCAAAACGTTATAAAATAACTGCAACGAGCAGAAAAAAAATAGTTCACAGAGGTCCAAAGACAAGACAAAGTCAGGTACTCGATCATAAGAGAAAAATGATAACTCGGTGGTCAGCACCTCCTTGGAGACTCGCGACATGGCTTAACCGCCTCCCGTGGGTCGGGTTAAATCTAGCATTTGTATTGGGCGTTGATAGTTTGAGCTTTTGGCGCAACAGCAAATGATTCCAACAATTGGTATCAAGTCCTTGGGTCATGTTGATGTGTTTTTTATGCACATGCGAACACAGAATAAATTACCAAGGTATCTTATCCTCTCTTGAACAAAGTCTCTCATATGCTATGCTTCGCAATCAAATCAGACAACTCCAAGGTTACGAAATGTCAGGTCTTGACGTGTGGATAAGTTCAATGGTTTGATGTGATAATGCTGGAACCACAAAGGGACTTACGTTGTACATGAATTCTCAATCTTATCATGGCTTAGCATGGGTATGCCGATGACTTAGGATTTAGCAATGAAGCTCTGGACCCAATTCTAACAAGACTTTCTAAAAAATGACAAAAGGGAATAGGGTTCGGGAAATCTATTCTAAGCCTAAGAATGTAGGAGATGATGAACAAATTTAGTGGAACCGAACTAGGCAAGGTCTCACAAACAGGTTTTGACACGAGCTTAGTGCAATCATCTAAGGTATACTTATTGATTTTCAAACTATTACCATCAAACATTGACACCATCCAAGTTGATGTGTATCAAGGGATGCACAATAATTGAAGTTAAGCTTACTCAAATTTCCAGTTGACCACACAAGGCGCACTTACCAACGGCAAGAGGCTAGTGGTATGGATTAAGGATTCCACACAAATATATTCAACAAATCTTCCACTCAATCTAATAAACATAAAAACAAATTCTAATCTAACTTGGAGGAATTGAGAACCATGAATGCAAGACAACATTTGAAAGACAAAATCACCATCAAGTCGAACAATGATTTATATTCAAATAGTTGCAGCATATACCAACAATTCTACATAAACTCTCACTTACAAATAAGAGGCAATGGGGTTTATATAGAGCCTCAAAAGAAATGAATGGCTCAAATTGATTCGAGATCAACGGCCAAGATTGCATGATAAAACCCTAATTAGGGTTTGTACAACCACCATTACATTGGCCAATGAGAAACGAGGGTAAGTAAGATAAATAATATTTCATGTAGTGCCATGTGTCACTCATTCCCTTCTTGAATGAATGTTGACTTGGTACCCTGTAATTGGACGAATGGCGACTAGGATGCCACCTCATCTTGTGTAATATCTCTTGGTCTTATATGTCTAAAATTTGCTTGTGAGACACAAGGAATATCGTCAAACACTTTACGGACAGTCATCCAACTTGCTGGTCTTACAAATCAGTCTGATATAGCCTTATTAGAATGACTATAAATGGCCCCCAAAGCTGGACAATTAATACTGCAATGCATTAATGATTATCTGAATGCTTAAAAGACTCTCTAGGCATTAAATCAATGCGTAAAGATGAATGTACAATACACTTACAGTCATGAGACAATTTGACAAACATTTGGCACACATCCTCAGACAATGTAAATGTAGATATAATTCCAAACTCTCAGTCCTTATCTCATTTAGCCTTTGAAAGTCATTACATAGGCAGCAAATAATCACACATAGGGACTGTTTTAATGACAGTCTGAAGGGAAATTTACAGTTCTAACTAATCATTCAATCTGAAATTACAATGGTTTTTATTAGCAATTGAACCTGGGATAGATCGCTGATGAAGATACCATCAATGCCTAACCAGAAGTAGACTCCAATGTGTAATATTGTCCTTGTTTGATGCCGCCTTGCAGCTGCAAGTCTGAAGTCTGAGAACACTAATGAAATCTGCTTCATACATCCAAAATCCTGCTCCAAACGATACAATTTCCATCTAGTGGACAGCACCAATCATCCTAAGCAATATTGATCAATCAACATGCACCCAAAGATGAAATCGATGCATTATAATGGAGGGTGGACCTGTCATAATTCGGATTCTCCAAAGAAATTAAATAGGCACCAAAACCTCCAATGAAAGGTCTTAAAAATTCGCCCTAGTCTCCAATGAAGTCTGCAACCAACAGCAATCAAAATCGAGGCACTAGTGATGAGATATGAATCAAAGCATGGTATCCTAGGTCTGCAACTATGTCGCTGATATGCCCCTTCTAATAGATAATTTAGGCACTCTTTTCACCAATCAATACTCCAAAAGCTATCGATGTGGCCTCACATCCAATCTGCAATCATCAAATGGTGAGATTGAGACATAAATTTACTGTAGCAAAACAGTGTAGCACGACACTGTAGCAGCAAATAAAAAGTTATGATATCAAACTTAATATACTCAATATGAAGGACTTAGTGTCCCTCACTCTAAAGGCAACCCCTCGAGAGATCCTTCACTCTCTCAGCTATGCGATCGGTGGAAGTTATTGTTCCCAAAGATCCTAAGTCTGGAGACACCCTTTAGGTTCTACAAAACCCTTGAATTCTTCAATCTCAAATCCAAGTCTCCTTCCTTCTCTTACCCTCTTCTATTTAACCTTTTCCATAACCCGTCATGAGACACCTTCTAGAATGGGGTAGGTATACTTTATTTATTTTTAATAAGTGACTATTTAATTAATATTTTATTTTTATACTTTAGTCACTTTTAATTAAATAAATTATATATAAAGTCACTTTTTAATAATTTATTTAATTTAATGACTTTATTAGAAATTAATTTAATTAATTTCTCCTTATTACTCCTATTAGCCAAAAGGATAAAATCGGGGACATTACATCTTGCCTTATACACTTAATCAATTTGCCTCGTACATTCCTCTTCTTCATAATGTTTGGAATTCCTTATGATACTTTGCCTTCCATCCTTATGTTAAAGAATTCCATGAATTGTTTCCTCAATGTTTGGAAAACTTTCCAATCTTGGAATCTTTTAATACTTCCTTCCTTGGCGCTCTTTGATATTGGAATTCCTTGATGTAGTTCCGGGATCCTTTGTGCTCATGTCTTGAACTTGCTTTCCTTCATAAAGTGAAGTCTTCTTCATGATTGATCTAGTCCTCATCTTCACCTTCTGGAATCTGTGTCCGGAAATCATCTTCAAACCTTGATCATCATGCTTCATTTCCTTGTAACAATCTTGCAAAACAAACAAGCATTGAATCAAACACCAGTATGATAAACTTGATTTCAATCTTGGTGGGAAATAAATCCACATGCGGACGAATCAGTTCTCAAAACATCTGCATTATCCCTGTCCATTCTTTCACTTGGTGGAAATTTGATGCCTATCTAGATAACTTCCTTTGTAATTCTGCCCTGCTGTTTGCCCTCTCGGGTAAACGGTTAAATGCAGAAAGTAAATGCACAAAACATAATGGAAATATATTAAATAACCAGCCTCTGTATTAATTCCACAGTCCATGTACAATAAGTGCTTATAACATTACATCTGACACGACTAACATGATCCTTTTGAAGAAAAGGTACACTATATATAATACCCGAAGGGTCATCTGACACGACTAACATGATCCTTTTGAAGAAAAGGTACACTATATATAATACCCGAAGGGGTGCGACACAACCGTCGCGACTCCAACTACCTACCCGTCGGCTAACTAACTGACCGCCGTAACTCAATATTACCGACGACAACATAAACATAATATGACAACATAACATAATGATTATTCCTGGCAACATCATCCCCCCCAAGAAAAGAAGTCGACTCCGACGACTTAATACAAAATAGAGATGAACGGCAGGAACTACTAACGCCAGTCGGGCCCGAATCTTATACACTTGCTGCGTCCTCGCCTGAAAACCCTTTTCTGCTACCATCCGATGCTCAAGTGCGGATTTCACCAATATTGCTTCCTTTGCCATCACAGTCCTCCTGTGCCTAACCCAAACTTGTCTGCAAAACATGTTTTTCAGTCTCAGGTTCCACCAACTGCTACTCAAATGATATTGTCTCCCTAGCCAATTTGTCCTCGATAGCCACCCGTGCTGCTCTCCCGGCATCCAACTCCTGGGTACGCTGAACTAAGTCTCATGCAACTATTGCCTCCAACCTGGTGGTCAGCTCCTCCCAAGCCCTCTGTGCATCCACCAAGGCAACCTCACGTCCAGCCGAGACATACTCCGAGTTCCTCAAAGCGTACCAGTCATGCCTGGAGGTGGCCACAATCCGCTGGCACAAATGCTAGGAGACACCTCAAATCCTCCATCACACTCCCCAAAGGCAAAAAACTGAACTGAATAACTCCCTGGTGTCATACAATTGCGCGGACCTGCAATGCCTTCCCTCAAACTCTGTTTGTTCGCAACCTCCAAATGCGTCTCCCTCTACGGCTTATGGCTTCCCGCCAATGCTTAGCGTCAGGCTTCTTTCTCACCGTACGGAACAACCAACACTTACCATGACTTCTCAAATGCCCTCCGCCCAACTCGAAAAAGTGTATTGTAGCTCAAAAAATAAACTGGGGGTATGGGGGCAACGCCCCCAGCGGGGTCGAGGGGCAGCGCCCCTCGCGGGGTGCAGGGCCAGCGCCAATTTACAACCCTCAGAAACATACGAAAGTCCATGGCGCACAGCATTTCTGTGATATTTTAAGATGCCAAAAACCCTTCTTTTCCACTCTGAATTTCCAGTGTCCTGGCTTCAAACTCCAGCGAATCATTTTAAATCTAGTCGTCGTCATTTTATTTTTTTTGCACTGTAATGTCCCCGATGGCACCCCGGCCATACAACCTCCCTGTACGGTCAACAACAACATTGGCACCTCTGATCGTGCGGCCACCTTCCCGTGTCGTCAACACCCCTCCACCGTATGGCGGACCACTGACGACGGAGCGGCTGCGTGGTTGTGCGTCTTAATCTTTGCATGCGTTTTCGGCGTTGTGCGGGCTTTGTAGTTGCAGGTGCCACCGCACGACGGTGGTTACCACCGCCGGTGTCCACCGTACGGTGTTACCATCGCCGGTGGCCCACCGCACGGTGGTCACCGTCGATGTTACCACCGCACGGTGGTCGCCGGTGGCCCACCGCACGATGGTCACCGCCAGTGGTCACCATCGGTGTTACCACCGCCGGTGTTACCACCGCCGGTGTTACCACTGCACGGTGGTCGCCGTCGGTGTTACCACCGCACGGTGGTTCGTTCCTCTTTTTTTTTTTTTTTAATATATATAATTTTTTTGACCATACGGTCGCCTGTCATACGACCATACTTTTTTTTTTTTTTTTTTTCATCTCCTAATTAGTTGTCTTAGAGAGTCATCTGCTTGGGTCCCCTGTCTCTGGGATTGCCCTTCATCCTTCTCGGTTTTCCTCGCCCGAGAGTCGCCTGTTGTGGTCCTGTGCCTCTTGAGTCGCCTGCCTGGACTCTCGAGTCCCCCTCCATCCTCTCGGGTCCCCCTCCGGGCTCTCGGGTGTCTGTCCGGCCTCTCGGGTCCCCTGTGCACTTCGCGTGGTAGGGTTTCAATTTGTACCCGTTGGTGGCCAATCTATTTTCAATGGCCATCAGAAGACCTGGAACCACAAATTCTACAGGCACCACAGTCTCCTTCCCGTATATAAGAAGAAGAAGGATAATAAAGATTTTGAAGGCTGCGGCCTTCCACACAGGGTTCCAATCGTTGCCAACACTCTTCGGATTATTTACGTCGCCAGGGTTTGGGGCGTCTCCCTTCCAATATTCTCTGTATTCCGGCAGGTACACCTCTGTTGGTTGCTCTGGTTCCTCTACTTTGAGCCTGTAGCTTTGGAACATTTTGTAATCCTCCATTTGCCAGTGGAAGAGCCCGTTAAGTGAGCATACCTCATCTTTAGAACATCCCTCCAATTCGAGCACCCCTTCACTGTTAGGCTCCATCGCGTTCTTGCCCTTGCTTTCATCGGGACCCCCTTCCCCTTTATTAGAGTCCTCTGAGTCCGAGTCGGAAGAGGCGAGCTCTTCGCCGACATCTTGGGTGTGTAGGTCAATTGTATATTTCCGCCCTCCCTTCTCCATGGAAAGTGTATTTTTCTTCCAGTTGTGGTTTACCCTCGCGTTGATCAACCACG
This sequence comes from Cryptomeria japonica, assembly GCF_030272615.1. NCBI lineage: Eukaryota > Viridiplantae > Streptophyta > Pinopsida > Cupressales > Cupressaceae > Cryptomeria > Cryptomeria japonica. The sequence goes on from NC_081411.1 coordinate 212,036,630, forward strand.
CTCTCCCCAGGATGGCGTCATAGCCTTTCTTCTTCGAGGGAATAACCACGAAATCTAACAAGAATGGTTGCGTACCAATTGTCACTTGCTGGGCCATCAACAGGCCGAGTGGCTTAATGCCGTGTTGGTCTGCTCCCACCAAGTTGAATGTGGGTGGCCACAGGGTGGGCTTCCCCAGCCGCTTCCATGTTTCTTCTGGTAGTACATTCACCCCAGATCCCCCGTCCACAATGGTGTCCTTCAGAATGGTCCCACGGATACCCATTTCTACCACAGCTGGGTGTCTACCACTGCTCAAGGCTAGTAACATCGGGTCAATCGAAGGGCTAACGGAACCCGTACCTGTGGTGCACTCGACGATGCGGTGGCGGGAACCCGTACCTGTGGTGCACTCGACGATGCGGTGGCGGGAACCCGTACCTGTGGTGCACTCGATGCTGCGGTGCTTTGCACATTGGTGAGGATGGCAGTCCTCAATTGTGGCATAGAGTCTAGAAGGTCTTTTACCTTTATCGGCACCTCCATCTGCAATATTTGCCCAATGATGTTATTTTCCGCTTCCGTACGGGATGATGTACTCGCCACCTCGTTGTCCCGTCGTTCGGTCGTCATCTCACGTTCAATATTGGCCTTTGCCTCCCGTAATCTATCCTTCTCCGTACGGGGGTCGAGATAAGTGGCTTTTTTCGTCTGGGCGCGAGTGATCTCCAGTACTTCTTTCTCACCAGTCTTCTCAGCCTTCTCAATGTTGAGGAGATTAACCCCTGCCTACGGGCAATTTGCGTCCTCATGGTTGCCTGGCCCACACCAATGGCAGAGGTGCTGAGGGGTGGCTTCCTTCGTGCAATCACGGGCGAAGTGCCCCCACTGATTACAGGCCCTACATTGGACAATTGGCCGGCCCTTGGCGTGATACTGGATACGGCTTCCGTTATTGTTATTGTTGCTATTCCTTCCGCCGCCGCGTCTGTTGTCCCGATATCCTCCAGATGATGCCGTTGTGTTAGTATGTTGGCCGGTACCCGCTGGTGCGGATGTTGTGGCCTGCTCCGTGAACAACACCTGGTTCATTTGCGTACTTCGGGTTTTCATGTTGTATGGGCACTCCTTGGTGGAGTGTCCCATCACTTGGCAAATCTCGCAGAATGCCTTCTTTTGGCAAGTACCCTTTGTGTGCCCTTCCTCTTTGCACTCAGTGCACCATATGTCCCCTTCGTTCCGACCAGTGCTTCTCATTATTTTGAATTCTTTTCTCATTCGCTCATGTCTTTCTGGAGCGCTTGCACCCGTTTGCCAGCCTCGTCGTCGCTGCTGCTTTGCTGTGAAGAGTCATCATCCTCGGATGAGGATTTATTACTTTTCTTCTTCTTTGATGTTTTGTGTTCGCTCTCTAGGTCCATCGCCCTATTATAAGCGTCGTCATATGATGTCGGGGGTACAATTTTCATCTTCCTCCGTAGGGAGGATTTCAACCCTTCAACGAACCATCGTTTCTTCAATCCATCTGCGGGTTGGCTTTCCATTTTACCCAAGAGTTCTTTCAGCCTCCGACTGTATGCCCGTACTGTCTCCTTGGTACCTTGTTTGGTACTGTATATCTCCGTTACAATTTCATTGTCATCACGGAGCAACCGAAACTCCCCCGTGAATTCCTTTTGTAGATTGGCCCACGTGGCCACTTTTTGCTTGTCCACATCGGAGTACCAATCTATGGCAACTCCTCGTAACGTGGCTGGGAACTGCTGTACCCAGTCATCCTGGTCTGTTACTCCGTTGGCGGACCAAATGGTTTCACATGTACAGCAGTGCCGTAAGGGGTCTTCCTTGCCCTCCCCTGTGAACTTTGGCAATTTTTGTTTACTCGCCATCCCTCCGCTGGGTCTCGCTCCTCTAATTCCTTATGTGCTTGTACCTGGCGATCCTCCGCCTCCTGCAACTGAACCTCCACTCGTGGGTCCTCCGGAAAAAGTTGCTGACACCAAACCAAACAAATTGCCTCCCGTACGATACCCTTGTGCTCCCTCGGCACCTTGGGTCGTACCGTCACCTTCCGTTGTCTCCCTCCGGTTGGTTGTCTCCCTCCGGTTGTCCTCTGAAATGGACAAATTCTTTAGCAAGTCTCTGGTAGCGTCGATCAGGTTTAGACTTCGCCTTGTTTGTTCCACCAACTCTTCGTGGCTTCTTACCCTACGGAGGTATTCTGGCGAACTGTAGAGTTCTCCTTCGGCACCCTCCATGACTCCTTCTGGCAGCCCTACAACAGTGTAGACAGTGTAGTTCTCTCCGTCTATCTCTGCCTCCGCAACCTCCGTGACACCTCCTGGGTTCCCTTCGAGCAACCCCTCGGTCGGTCGTCCCTCGGCAAGCTGCCTTAGCCTACGCCTTCGTTCTATCTGTTGTCTGAGATTCAACACGGTTTGTGCCACTTCCCATTCATCACTCTGTATCTTTTTATTTTTGTCCTTATTTAGTCTATTGGGCATAAGTCACTTCCATACATAACAACCACACGCCATGCACACAAAAAAACTTTTTTTTTTAATTTTTTTATTTTGCCTTTCGGCCACAATTTATATCAGCAGTGTGTCGGGATTATTACAAGGTTCAATTTCCCCTTCGCCTCTTGCCATCACGCTCTGCGTCCCACGACGATTGTTCCCTTTGCGCGTCGTCGGCCTTTGGGTCAATCTCACCGACGGGTAGGCCCGTTGTGTCCATGCGCCATCCGTGTCTTCCGTTCCCGAGTTCGTCTAGGCAACGGCGCCAAATGTTTGCCCTCTCGGGTAAATGGTTAAATGCAGAAACTAAATGCACAAAACATAATGGAAATATATTAAATAACCAGCCTCTGTATTAATTCCACAGTCCATGTACAATAAGTGCTTATAACATTACATCTGACACGACTAACATGATCCTTTTGAAGAAAAGGTACCCTATATATAATACCCGAAGGGGTGCGACACAACCGTCACGACTCCAACTACCTACCCGTCGGCTAACTAACTGACCGCCGTAATTCAATATTACCGACGACAACATAAACATAATATGACAACATAACATAATGATTATTCCCGGCAACACCTGCAATGGAAATCCGACTCCCATCCGAACTCATTGTCCTTGAAAATTTTGTGTTGATTGGATCATCATTCAACGGAGTGGAACTCCGGACACCATCAAGACTTCGTTCCTGACATTTGTCCCAACATGTGATAGGTAATCTTAGAAAATTATAATACCAACTCTGGACAATATGAAGGTCTGGATTAAAGTCTAGAAGATTTTCCTCAAGAAAAACTGATTTTCAGACTTAGGATAAGTCTGATCACAATTGCTAAGTCTGAAGACACACTGAAAATGATGAATATCAATGGCTGGAAATGGTCACAGCCACGTCACATGCTTTCATTTGAATTATTTTGCCCCTCAAAACTCAGAAATGGTCACATCTAGGCACAACTATGTGGCTGGAATTGAAGTTTCAGTCTGAAGACAACCTGGTATACTCAAAAAAATATCAAAATTAGTGCCAATAAGTATACCACAATTCTGAAAAATGCTTGGAAAAGGGTGTGGAAACGTCTGATTTTCTGATTCTTAAAATCTCAAGACACCCTTCCAAAGTCCAACAATGGATGCCCAATGTCTGAAGACAACCTACAACTTGAATAAATCAGTCATTAAAACTTGTCGCAGTCATAGGAAACACCTGTATTTGATGGATTTCACCTTCCCAAAGTGAAGTTTGTCAAATCTGGGCAAAAAGGGCTAATAAAAAATATCTAAGTCTGAAGACAAATCTGAGAGTGAAGTTTCAAACTTAGATCAGCAATGGAAGCTCCACCAGATGCCCAAAAAACTCATAAAGATGATTCACAACTGAAATTTCCCAAGTTGGCAAGTGGCTAGAAATGAATCAGTCTGAAGACAACCTGCAACTATGGAGTTTCAGACTGTAACAACTATGGAGTTTCAGACTGTAACAACAATGGATAAAGCGCAAATTCAACTTGAATAACTTCCTAAGAGCAAGAAAACAACACCAAAAGGTCCTAAAACACCTTGGCACTTTAAAATCACTGACGAGGACGTTCAAAAATATGCTAACGCTCAAATGTCAACGCAACACTTAGCAAGAATAAATCAAAACCCTAAGGCAACCCCTAGACTTAGGCAAAACTCAAGATCACTCTAACATTTGACATTTTAAACACATGATCCTATTCAAAATTCAAAACCCTCTCATAAGCAAAGGCAGACACTAGGAAATTAGGCAAAACTTCTACATTAAAAACCAAAAAGCGGGGGTCCCCATTTGCAATGGGGTGATGTGTGAAGACGTAACAACATCTAGCGCCACCTCAAACAAATGTTCCTAAACATTTCAAAGATAAAAACCCAATCCACGCTTAGAACCTCCGGAAAATTCAACCCAAACCTATCAAGAGACTAAGAAAGTACTTCAAAATTGAAAAAGAATCCCGAACTGGACCAAGGTACCTAATCTTTGATTACCCATGTGTGTGCAAATGCATTCATTCCGGCTCATAAGAACATTGTAACCACTTAGAATCCACCGTGACTAGCTACATGATTTATCCTAACTTCATAAGCATCCTGGATTGAGCCTCGTTGCCAGTCGGACGTTTATAGCCCGGACGAGGTTATCATTGTAATCTCACGAATATTGCTCCACTGAAAGCCAGGCGTCCATAGCCAGGGTGGAGTTACTCGCATGTTCCCATAGCCAAAAAAAAATTTGATATTTTTTCATTTCATCTTTCTCTGATCTCTTGAATTTTCTCTTTTCTTTCTCATGATACTTTCTTTTCACATATCTTCCACACTTGCAGTTTGGCACGTAAGCAGTGAAGCTCACTTGGGTTTGAGAATTACAATGGCGCTAAAGCAAGATTTTAGATTTTTCACTAGCCACAACTTCACCTAAGAAACCACAATGACTTAGAACAAACAATTAAATGTATAAAATATAGTAATCGAAAGATGTTGATATCCAGACACAATAAGTGATTTTCTTCCATGTCAAGTACAAGTCCTAACCAAATGATGAAGCTAGAGAGGAACAACCTCGGATTCAAAAGCACTTCATGAATACATACCTAAGAAATGGACCAAACATAAGATCCAAAATCTTACTAGCATGCGAGAAGACAACACAACACCCATCTCACAAATAGAGGTTTCCACTTAGGACACCTAAACTAACCAAAACGACTGACTAAAGCAAACTAAACTAAAGCAAACTGAGCCACCGAAGCATCTTGAATCAAATAACCCAAGGCAAATTGACGACCTGGCTCAACAAAACCTCTAAGCTATGCATGAAAAGAAAACCTACTCTAACTATATACAAGGCTCCTAGAGCTGTCACAACTCAAAGAAACGACATATGTACATAACTTCACAAAATTTCTAAAGATATGCAACAAGCGCATGGCAACGATGATGGTTCTCAAACGGGCAAATTCATCCTTGAATATGGAAATGTAAGCTCTCACAATGCAGGATTCATACTCAAGCAACTCCTCACACAAGATGATCAATTGGGGTCGTTCATCCGGTCCATGGTCAATCCAAATGCAAGTTGTTTTCCCAAAACCCCCATAATCAAATTCATAAAAATTTTCAAAATTAGGATTAAGGAAAGAGACAACCTGGGGATTTTCATGCTCAGATAGGAATTCTCACTCAACATCCATCAGTTCCTCATCAAAAAAGAGACTGTCAACTACATCATGAGCTCGCGATTGGAGATGGATCATTCCACTTGCATCTTTGATATGCAAATTCACACTTGCTAGTTCTCCTTGCGCCCTTAGGACTGGAAGTAGCGCAACCTCAAATCGCTCATCACTCATCACTTCCATGGCAACAACAAGATCAATATCTTTCATAAACCACGCATCTTTATGAAACTCCATAAGCATGTCCTCAAAAATGAGACTTTCCTTGAAAAGTTGATCTTCAAAAATTTCCTCAATTCACTTTTGGTATATGATCTCAAGTGATAGTGCCCCATCCAATTGTTCATCATCCACTAGATCTATCTCAATAATGTTGGAGGTCTCTTCCTTCAGGATGGTTTGACATTCTTCATTCAACTCTTCTTCTTGCAAAACTAAATGCTCATCCATACTATCTCCTTGCAACCCATTCAACAATACTTCGGGAGGTCGAACTTGGTGATGAATCATGCCATTCGCAACAACTCGCTTCTCTCGGAACAATGTCAGTAATGACTCCTCTTGTACTTTTTCCTTAAGACCTTTCATCGTCCCCTCGAATTGTTCTTCATATCCGGGCTCACTTGTGATAACTTGTAGTTCTTCGCTCAATATTTCAATATGATTGTTCTCTCCTTCACGACTGCTACTTGAAACTTCTTCCATTTCATTCTCAATAATCTCCTCTTGTAGCGAGCCTGATAAATCATCATGGAACTCTACCTTTTGCAATGGATGTGAATCATTATCTTCCTTGATTGTCGGACTAACATCTTGATCGTCACCTATCACTGCCTCTTTAACTTGGATATTTTCTTCTTCAACATACTCCTCCTCAGGTCCAAGATATGGAAAGTTATTGACTGCAATGCATGGATCATCATGTGGACTTGCATCATCGACTCGCAAATGGCTTCCTTCACTATCGGATGATGTAGTGATGCCTTGTGCTTGTGCTCTTCTATACTCTTCAGCTGCAAGGTATGCATTCCAAGATCTATTCACTATACACTCTTCCTTGGATGGGATTGGCAATCCGAATTGGCATCTAACTTGGTTGATAGCTTCTTCACATATCAGACAAGTGAATTCTGAGTGAGGTGCATTGTGAATCCGAATTGGCATCTAACTAATGTTTTAGATGGAATAGTGAACAATGAAAGTTATATAGTAGTAGATGGATTCCTCTTATATAAGAACAAAATTTTACTTTACACAAATCCAAGATGAAAGAGAAAATTATAAAGGCTTAAAAAGATTCACTCATGGTTGGTCACTCTAGCTTCTAAAAGAATTATACACAGCTGAGAGAGATTTTCCTAAACGGCCTCAAGGAGGGTGTCCTCAAGTACATTAGAAAGTGTGCCAATTGCAAATAGAATAAAACAAAAGCATTTTGTCCTGGTGGGTTTCCTACAGCCTTTTATCCATTCCCAACCAGAAATGTGAAAGTATATTTATAGATTTCATCAAGCCTTCCTAAAATATATGGCAAGGACCACACTTTTGTTGTACTAAATTGGTTGACTAAATATACACATTTATTTTCCATGCCAAATAAGGTTAGAGAAAAACAACTAGCTGACATGTTTCTTTAGAGAGATATTTCCACTACATGGTTTGCCTAATATCCTTGTTAGCAGTCTCCTCAAATTCTTTTGGTAAGAATTATTTATGCCTACCATTGAGCTCGCTCTTAGTATTAGCTACCACCCTCAAATCAACCAAGAAAGAAAGATAGTAAACAAGTGAGTTGAAGGGCAATTGAGAAAATAACAAATAGTGTGGATTAAGTTGCCACATCTTGCAAGCATTGTTATAATACCACTTACTATTTACCCATTGGAATGACAACATTTATGGTTTTATACGGATACCATGCACTTACCTTCATTAGTGTCGGTGTTCACTAACTACAAAGTACTTGCTGCTGATGAATTGCTGGAGCATAGATAAGACATTGTGAGTTTACTTAAAGAATTCACAATGGGCCCAAAATCAAGGAAAGCTTTATACAAATTGGCACCACACCAAGAGATCGTTTAAGATTGGAGAAATGGTCTTTCTTCATATGTATCTTCATAGTCAGACTTCCACTAAGCAAAGTGAGGCTGAAAAGCTCGAAACCTGCTTTTACGGACAATACAATGTTTCAAAGAGAATTGATGAGCTAACCTATGAGTTGGAGTTGCCAGTAGACAGGCAGATTCACAATGGTTTCCTTGTGTCTTGCCTTAAGAAGGCACTTAGCAAGAAAATTGCAGCATCGATTGATTTTGGCAACCCTATATGACTAGGGGAAACTTACATCGATCCAGTGGCCATCATTAACCTATGGGAGAAGAAACTGCAGGGCAGGAATTTTATAAATTACTTGGTCCATTGAAGAAAAGTATTGGCGAAGGATGCTCCTTGGGAGTGGCTAGAGATATTTTAACATCCAGTACTGCATTTCTTGTGGGCAATTCCAGGAACAGCAGATTTGTATTGTCTCCTTTAATCCACAGCACTGAATAAGTGCTCTATCGGTAGATAGAATAAAGATCCAAATACTTTGCTCAAAATAAAGCAGCTGAGTCTGTCAGCAATTAGAATAAAGCAACAAAGGCTTGCAATTGGCACTGGCTAAGTCTGTCAATTACAAATTCTATTAATAAAATAAGGCACAAGTTTGTGTATCAGTTTCCCACATGTTCATACCAGTTAGTTCACATCAGCAATTTCAGGGATTTATTGTTCAATTGGCTGCTTCCGATTGAAGAAATTACTTGTTAGTAAGTTGCCACCATTTGTGGATTGACTTCCTAAGATTTGGCGATCACTGGAACTGGGTTATTAAAAAAAGCATAGGATAATAGAGAGAGTCTCTTTTGAAATTTAACAAACCCAAACTCAACTTCAGCATCAAGAAGGTGATGCTTCTACAGCACCTTTTTGCTTGACAACTAAACCAGCCAAGAACAGCAGGGTTATTCAGTTGGCATACTGCCCTGTGTTTAGGCATATCAACAAAGTTCAGATCTGCATGGTGGGTAATCACAGTGAGTTGTACTAGACTAGTTGCTCTCCATTTGAAAGTAAGTGTTTTCAAAGTTTGTTGTTTGAATTTTTCTAGGTTTGATTTCTATATGTATTTTGCTTAGGTCATTACAATCTGCATGTCTAATTTATTTTTTGAAAAAAAAATGTTCTTATAGAATTTATTTGCTGACAAAGCATATTCTTGAATAATCTATTTGCTAATCTAGCCTGGAACAAATTGACAGATCTGAATATACATATTTCAACATGAGTATGAAAAAGTTGTTTAACTTACCAATGGGCTTATACTGGAATCCTGAAGTAATTTGTCCAATTCTGCTTACCATCCACACACTTGCAGGGAATTCTTTGGCTGCCACAAATCAGAAGACAGTTGGTTTCATCTCTTTTATAAACAGAAAACTTCTTCTATATAATAATATATAATAGATAGATTAAGAAACCTCCATAAAAGAGGGAAAATAGCAAAGAGATAGAACCATAAAAAGAATAAATAAGGGGTACATTACCGAGCATTACAAGAGAACCAAAGATACATAACATAGTATTAGGACTTAAACTGAAAGTACAGAAAAGAAACAGAAGCAAATGACTCAAAATACAAAGCACAAAGAAGAGGCCTAGACCCTTGGTTGTTTGTCTTGAATCATTTTATCACAAAGAAGCATACCGCTGATGTAATGACTAAAGCACTTGGGAGTAATAAATTTGTGAAATGTGGAAACAACCTTGGGATTGTCTCCAGTTTTTTATTAGCAGGGCTATTAGACATAAAGTTTAGACATCAAAGGGATGATCGTATTTATAATGTTCTAATGACAAACATTAATTACATCTAATAACATCACTAACTTACACCATGTAAGTTATAACCAATTAACTTCCACCAATAGTACCATAGAGTTTCCAGATGGGGAAGCAAGGGGATAGGGGGATGGGTTTTGGGGACAAGGGGACCGAAGGCATCAGTTTGGGGACAGCGGGGGGACGACAATGCAAGCATGGTGACACAACCGGGTGGGAGGAACTGGCACAAATGCATATAGTACTCATAAAAATAGTTATGAAAATATGTGTAAGGAATAACTCTAAGAATTGCACATGAAACTTTGGCATACTAAGTAAAGTTTAAACTAATAAAAATTAAAAACATGGCAATGATTGCATTGAACATTAACAATGGTGAGCAGAGATTTGGGCACAAGGTGTGGTGGCCCTTGCGGGACTTTGGGGATGAATTTCCTACAAAGGTTATGGGGCAGCGCTTCTTGCAGGGATTTGGAATCACCAAACCAAGTGGCGCCTCAGAAACACCCCCAAGGCTTGAGTGGAAGTGGGAGATGTTGTGGGGGTGGGTAAATATTTCCGCCATTTCCTCTCGTCCCTGATACATCCCCATCCTAGAAACGCGGGGATTTTGGGGGGGGATGTGTCCCCTTGGAACACTGCTTCCACCCTAACATATGAATAATCATGCACACACATCCCAAGATATGCCCACTTCCCCCAACGCCAAATTCTTACAACACAGTGAACTTCCAATTCCATAAATCACAAATGAAGATTTCATAGATATAAACATAAGTATATTCTTCCACTAAGTTATAAGAACTGGTCTACAATTTAGATACTTCACTACGAGCAAACCCTTCATTTTTATAATGAAATCAACTTTCTACATGTAATGTCCCCACTTTGAAATAAAATTTAGTAATAATGTAATGTCCCCATTTTCGTGACGATCAATCCGCAGAAGGGTTTGGCCTATTACTTGACCCTAGTAGGCCAAGGGGTTGATAAGAGGGTCGCTTGGGCAATTGCTTGTGGCTTCACATTCCATTTCAATATGATTTTTGGTGAGATAATGTATTCTCACGTATGATGTCACGTGTGTTGCACTTTATATTCATAATGATATTTTAATTATCTAAAGTGCAATTAAATAATATTATTATTTCAAGGGGCATCTTCTAGAAAGTTCAATTAAATATTATTTTATTTCTTCTAAAAGGAGGCCGACCTCTTGAAGGAAAAGAATAAATAGAGGGGGCAGCCTCATTGTTAATCAGCCAGGAATTGATATTTGTGTTGATTGAGTTTTGTGGAGCCAAGGGTTTGTGCAAATCTTTTCAGTCATTGGGAACGATAACTACCATTGATAGCATAACTGAGGGAGTGAAAGATCTCTTGAAGGGTTGCATTTGTGGAGGTGATATTTCAGTCATCTCTTTAGAGCTTAACCAGTGGCCAAGGGCCAAATTTAGCTAGGGTTTGATTTTGGAGGAACCAAATGGAGGCATTTTGAATGATAGAGAACTTTATCGATTTACCTCATGGAGCTGTTGCAACTACCTTCTCTGAATTATATTTCAGACTTGGTTTCAGACCTGCCACGGCTGAAGGGAGCCACGATTTTGGTCATTCTAGCCCACATTGGCATCGATTTCACCCTCTAATTGGAGTGCTCTACTCCTAAGATGGCATCGATAGTTTTGAAGCAAGAAGGGGAACTTAAAGGCTGCAAATAATCTATTTTGATCTGCACTAGAGGCATTAGTCATTTTCAGACTTTACAACAGCTACAGGAAAGACCACAATTTTGCTCACAATGGCCTATGAATGCGTCATTTTCATCTTCCAGCTGGGGCGCTTCCTTTGTGAGGGAATAAAGATGGTTTTTAATGCTTCAGAGAGACTTGGAAGCCGCTGATAATTTACTGTTGTCTGAAAAATATCAGAACAGGGGCGGCTAGGAGAAGGTTACAGTTTTGGTTTAAGGTGGTCTCAATTCATTGGATATTGATTGCTTCTTCATCAGCAACATAAGGCGCTTCTATGATCAGGTTCCTTGTGATTAGTAGTTACTTGCATTGTCAGTCTTAGTCATTCAATGTCACTGCTGTAAGAGAGCATTTACAGTCATATGAGTCTATTATTGTAAGCCAAGAGGTTGGGTGAATTGCATAGTATTTTGCGCCTCGGACTGCATTTAATAAAGGGCTGTGATTTGGAATCATATAATTGATGTAATGTTGCATTCATCCTCAGCATGTTAGATTGCTCGCCAACTATTTGACATAATGTCACTTGCCTGTAGATATTGATTTGTACTTGCATTATTCATGTATCTCTATCATGTAGTTTAATTTATTAATTTTCAAATTCAAGGATTTGCATTTATATGTTCAAACAAGCAAAAACCAAAAAACTGCATCAGAATCAATAACGCACAGAGTTATGCAAAGGCTGTCCAATGTCAATAACACGCAGGGTTATTGTAATGTCCCCATTTTGAGGAAAAATTAATTAATTAATTTAATTAATTAAGTTGTCCAAAATTAATGATATATTTTATGGATAGCTTGATTAATTAATTTAATTAAGAATATTAAGTTAATTATTTATAAATTTATCAAATAAATTAAAATTTAAAGCTGACTTTATATTTAATTAATTTAATAAAAGTGACTAATTAAAATATTATTTCATAAAGTCACTTCTAGAAGCTTCTGGATGTAGAAGAAAAAAAGTATAAAGAGAGATTAGGAGGAAGCTTCAAGGCACATTGGAAAGGGATTTTTGATAATTGATTGGGTTTTGTAGGACCGCAAGGTGTCTACAGACTAGAGTCTTTGGGAACGAAAAACTCCCATAGATTGCATAACTGAGGGAGTGGAAAACCTTCCAAGGGGTTGCAGCTGACAGTGGAAGACATACCAGTCTTCCATATAGAGCTTATTGAGTTTCTATAATTTCATGGTGGATGGGAATTTGTGGCTACCTCAGATTTTCAGAACTAGTGACCATTGAGCACCAATTTTGGTTGGATGAGTGAAGCGATTTTACTCTAGAGCAAATCGAGGAGACTTGTTGGTTTGCTGATGAAAATTCCAGAACTGAAGTCAAGTTCGATTTCTCCCTCATAACCCACTATTTGGATCATTTGGCATCAATCAAGCTTCATATCTTCCATTAGAAGCCAGCAGATATCTTGGTAAGAGGAAGCGGTCCTTCTTGAGGCATTTTGAAGGAGAATCGATCGAGGGAATAGTTGCAGATCAGAACTAAGACCTTTTTACCTTGCCCTTCTATTGTGTTATCTCACATCATTGAGGTATCGAAGTCTTAATTGGAGGCTAGCGATTTTCTTGGATGATAAGGGCGATTCATTTTGTAACAAATTAAAGGAGTTTGTGGGACTATTGGTCTTTAATGAGTTGAAAATAAGAACACATACCAGTCTGCCCATGCTCATCGAATTAGCTCATAAGCTCAACGATTTGCTTCCCAAACCTACACTGATGATGGCGATATATCTCAGCAGTAAAGCAATCCTTTTGGTGGAAGTTGGAAGTGCTTAGGCAGCTGTCCTCTGAGATCTCAGACCTCCATTGCTGCAGCAGGACCGAAGTTGGTAGAGGTCCAATTTGGCAAATTGAAGAGTTATTGAAATTGGATATTGTTCACTTCTTCAAGGTGCCCCTTATCAGGTTCACTACAAATTGCTTTCATTGTATTTTCAGTATGTTTTCATGAGTATAGTTACAGTCCCTGTGTACTCAGAAATCTGAAAATTGTACATTATTGACAGTCCATGTAATTCCTCTTTAGCTGTCTATATCATGTTCTTAAGACTGTCAATATAATGTTTCTATGTACATCATATGAAATAAAGAAGCGGGTTTGAGATTGCATCTAGTTGTACTATATTTTCAAGAACGTCAGACAAGTGTTTGACAGAATGTCAGTTTGCTGTTGGCTTTTACCCTTGAGTCTTGTTTGACTTATTTCTTTCTAAGACAGTTGCATATGCAACTCTTGTTAATGTTCAGTCAAAAGATCCATTGGAACTTATTTATTTTTGAAATATTCATGTGTGTTAGCCAACTCCACAATTTGAAAACATTACCAGTATAACGCATGAACCTTTGAACTGCATAACACAGATATCTCCTTGTTTTCGATCTTCAAAGGATGGGGTATATTACAGCTATTCAGTCAGAAAATTAGAGCACCAGATTGAAGGTTATTAGACAACTGTTTGTCAATATTCCCTACACATTTCAGTCATATAACAGCAGGGGATATTACAAATAAATAATAATAATAAAATTTAAATATTAAAATATAAAAGAATATAATAAAATATAATTAATTGAAATTTAAATAAAGTTAATAAATGGTTCCGGGGTAATGAACTACTAGAACTAGTGCAATCTTCTAAGGATGTTTGGAGATTTTCAAATCACTACTAAACATAGACACCATTAGTTGAATGCATATCAATGATTGACCAATAATCGAACTAGACAACTTTAAAGGTTTCAGTTAACCACACAAGGCTAACTTACAATCAGCAAGAAGCTAGTGGTATGGATAACGAGCCTCACAATATATCAAGTGCAACATTCCATCATTTAATCTAATGCTTAAACTAACATCAAAGATTGACTTAAGAAGATAAAGAAACATGCAATAGACTTCAAGGATTGAGTAAAAACACCATAACTTCAATGTTTTATTGATCCAATAGCCAAACAACAACAATTTTTCAAGTCTTTCAATTGTCACTATTCTATCACCTTAGCCTATTTCTCTCCTATTGCTCTTAATCTTATTCTATTCTATTCTCTCTTATTATTATTAACCATTACAAATGAAATGAGTGGAGTTTATATAAGACTACCAAATAGAATGAAGGGCCGAGATCGAATGAAGATCAAGGGCCAAGATCTTGCCACCTAAACCCTAATTAGGGTTTCATACATATGAAAACCCTATCTAAATAATCATCATCATGAAACAACCAATGAGAAAAAAGCATGTGTCAGCACGGAAATTGAGGAAGCGTCCTCCAATAGGAAAACCGAATGCCAAGTGGGATCATAACAAACTATCTTCTAGAATCTGGTTCCCTTTCTCACGTTCCTTTCTAGCATATTCAATGAATCTAGTCAATATGTCTTCTATCTCTGTCATCCGGGTCTCAAGTAGAGATTTCAGCTGCTCCTCCATGTGCATGACCTCATCGAAAGCTTTGACGATGGCATCCTCCAATTCAGGTTCGAGTTCTTGATTTTTCCTTGCTAAGACTATGAACTCGAGCATATTATTGAATTGTTCCTTAGTAATCATTCCATTAGTCCCATGCAAGATAGCTCTTACTCTTTGCTCCAACTGCTTAGCTTCTATGATTGTTTTGGGATCAATCTTTCTTTCCAAAACAATATGTGCTACTTCTACTATCTTATCATGGTTTCAGTGCATATCATCTTGAACTTGACTACACCCATTTCCAATCTCCTCAAAGATGATCTTCTTCATGCGAAGTAAGCTACTCCATTGTAGAAGGCTAGGTGTTGTTCCTTCTCTCCTTACCTTTTCTCTTGATAAGGTGTTGTCCCTCCGTGTTTTCCTAATTACTTGAAGTACCAGAATGATGACATCTCTAGCATGAGCAAATGCTTCGGAGGCTTCTATGAAAACATGAGTTCTCCCAAGGACTTTTACGACCATGTCAAGTGTCTTCATTATGTCCTTCATAAATTTGCTAAATCTAGTATATGAATCCTCTATCCATGTATCCATCAACTGTGTGGAGTTCCTCATCTTCTCCATATGATCAACTGATTATGGAGGAAGCAAGGGAGGTGGTGTTCCTATTAGACTCCAATGCCTCAATGGTTGTTGGATGTAATGTCCCCACTTTAGCAGTTGACCAAGTGTATGTGCGTTAGCCTAGCTCTACATGGTCCCGAGGGCTAACGAAGGGTTTAAGGGGATCCTGGAGTGTTTTGGCGTAGTCATTTCCAGCTTGGGCCAAAACGGAGTGGATTTACTTAGTTTCAGGCATACTGACTATTTTTAGTAAGTCAGCAGGACACAACGGAGGCTAGTTTCGGTGATTGGATTCGATACTCCTCAGCGAGAGCTTTCCGACAAGCTATCACTCGCGCTATTCGGAGTCTGATTGCTAATATATTTTAATGCCTGAAGTGTTATTAAAGTAACATTTAATTTAATTGTAAAATATTAAAGTGTTACTTTAATATTTATTTTATGGGGATGTGTGCAAATCAAAGGGACACCCAAGGGAGACATAAGTGAATATTTTAATATGTTTTATATTGCACATCTTCTATCCCACATTGCTCAAGTGAGTTGGGTCGACCCTTGGAGAAAGAATAAAAGGAAGTTTTTGTGGCTTCATTCAGCATGTTGAATATGAGAAGAAATTGATGTGTGAGTTGCAGATCCGTTCTTGACATTAGGGGACGTCTATCCTCTCTTGTGACATTCTAGACGTTATTCCTTTGGAGTTTGGCCTTTGGAATCCATTGCTAT
This sequence comes from Cryptomeria japonica, assembly GCF_030272615.1. Classification (NCBI taxonomy): domain Eukaryota; kingdom Viridiplantae; phylum Streptophyta; class Pinopsida; order Cupressales; family Cupressaceae; genus Cryptomeria; species Cryptomeria japonica. The sequence continues at coordinate 212,052,766 of NC_081411.1, forward strand.
CAGCTTCATTAGCAGGCAGATTGGGTGCATCTCCAACTACAGGCAGATTTGGTGTTTTTGCTCATACCTTCTTCACTTCTTGTACAATGCTTATGCCATTCTAAAGGGATGATTTTATGAAGATATTGGACTGATTGAAGACTAATTAATATTGTAGCAGCACTGTAGAGCAGCACTATTCACGTTACTGTAGCACAACACTATTCACGTCACTGTAGCACGACACTATTCACGCCACTGTAGCAGCAAAATTGGAAGTCATTGTTGGAACATCATGTCAAAAATGCTGGAGTATTTAGTGAGTTGAAAAATCTGCTATGTATTTGATTTTATTAATTCTGGAAATAATATCATATCAGCAGCAATTCAATCTTCATGTTGCATATTATTGTAATTTCCTTCTAGTTCATGTTATGTGATTTCAAATCTATGCAAAGACTTAAAAACAAACAAACATTTCATTTCCGAAGCCATAAGGGAGTTTAAACATTAAACGGAGAAATAAGGAGTTGGATGCAAACTGTTTTACTAAATTCCTATCAGCAGTTGGTTTAGTTTTTGGGCATTTTAGGGTGCCCATTACATTGGAATTGCTGAACATAATCCCTCTACGCATTTATATCCTTTTCCAATCTTCTATTCTTTCCAATTTCAACTCTCAACATGTCATCGACTGCTTTGAATGAATCAATCGCATCACCAATAGCTTGCTCGGAGGTGAGTGGACCTAAATCAATAGTCTCCATATCATACTCATCAGTTGTGATCTCTCCTTCGTATTTCTCAACTCTTGGAGTGGCTATTTGTAGCTGTCTTGATCTCGATTCATCTCTAATCACCTTTGACATCTTCGTAGCTTTCGTATTCTCAGTGACTTCTCTAGTTTGGCTTAGAAGGTTCGCCATATCATATGTTTGTTCTTCAACCACTATCACCTCTTGAGCTAGTCTTTCTTTTAACCATTCCGGAATAGAAGATCTTCCTTCTTGAATTTGTGCTCCTTCGTGCATTTGCTCATCTCTAGGTGGTGAAGTAGTTTCATCGTTATCTTCTCTGCCTTCTTCAATCTCTTGAATGAGATGAGTGAGATCTTCTTGTTCTTGAGATACCTTTTCTTTGCCTTTTTCATTGTGGACTGTAGACTCTGCTGATTCATTGGCTCCTTGACTCAACTCCTTTTCCATCCTTTGTTCTTCTTGTCTGGAAGAAGAATGACTTGCACTTGATTTATGCTTCTTTCTTGAGGATCCCTTTTCACCACGATATTCCTTTCTCTTTGATCCAGAGTTTCGTGACTCGCGGCGAGTCACGCGAGTCAACGGGTCGGGTGACCCCTGCCAGGTCACGATGACCTTGACCCGAGCTCGGACGGGTCAGGGGACGTGACTCGCCTAACTCGCCGAGTCCGAGGTTCGTGACCCGGCCGACGTCACTTATAAAAGTGCGATCAAAAAACACATCAACTCAATCGTTGAATGATCTAGTCTTTGTTCATTACAACCTCCGTCTCAGGACCAAACAGATTTTGGAAGCTGACTCCTCTCTGATCACTCTAGAGGAAGTCGACCCCGAGTCCAATTGGCTCACTGAGTCCACCAATCCAGTCTTCACTGATAAGGACCTTGAGTGGGTTGACCAAGCAGACAAAGAGGTTGAGGCTGTGGCTATGGCAGAGGAGGAGGATAGAGCACGATCAGGCACGGCACCTATGGCTACTTAGACTGCCACATCACAGGCAGAGACTATGGCTACTCAATCATCCAGGACCTACCTTAGACGCCTTTCAAAGAGGCAGATAGAGGAGGCTGAGCCTGAGCCTGAGCCATAGACTTGTTTTTGTTTACACTTTACAATTACATATATGTTTGGGAACATTTGAAGTCATGGATTTTATATACATTGGACACCATTTATAGCTCTATATATCTACGTTTTCTAATTCCTTCAGCTACAGTTTACATTTCTACGCATGTGATGGATGTATGTTTCTGTATGTGATCAAATTAGCTTCTATTTGATGATGTTATAGTGTCTTTAAGCTTAATTCCATAATGGGTGTATGAAACAAGTTTTAAATCATTAAAAATCTCTAAATTTCAAGGGTTTTCTTATTTTGCCGAGTCACGAGCCAAGTTAGCCTTGCCGAGTAAGAGGCGAGTCTGGGTCTGGGAACTTTGCTTTGATCCTGTTGACTGAGATGATTGAGGTGCGCTCCCACTTGCACTAACTTCATCTTCATCATCTGCTCTTTCTTCTAAGTGGAATGTTGGTGTCATATTTTGTTCTTTCAACTTCTGGTGTTGTACATCTATCCATATGCAACTGTACTCCAAGACTAGCTTCATTAATTCTTTCAAGTCATCAATTTCTATATCCGCCCATTTCAATTTGATCTCTTTATCTTCTTTGGCGTAGGCTCCTTGGAGATATCTACCACTGTCTTGCACTTGATCAGCTACATGAAACAACTTGCCTTCCTTGATGAAATCGAGAGGTAATCTGGAATACATCTTTTTTACCTCCACATCATTTTGAACGTTCATCCAATACTCTTCAAGATGCCACTGATGTCTATTCTTTCTTCCCAAAACTTCCTTCACATTGCCATATGGATCAAAGCAATCTCTAGTTGTGAATAGTTTGAGTGAATGTAGTGCTAATTCTTGCTCGGCATCTTCTGTTGCATCAATGGATGGGCATGATTCAATGGAATCTCCAAGTGTGATAGGGAAATAAATACCGGCTTTGTGCTTGTGTCTATATGCTTTGATGTATGCCAATAATTGTCTCGCCACCTCGAGTAGCACCACTCTATTCGTTGGGTAGCGCAGTAACATGTAGGGAGGAACAGGAGATCCTCGAATTATGATGTATGTGAACTTCGAGAACTAGATGAACCACGCACCATGTTGTTCTACCAATGCTTTCACTTCTGGAGAGTCCTTGTTGTGATCCACCTTGAAGTTGCCTTGTGAAATGCATAGCGAATGCATCACTCACCCTCCTGTAGTGTTGTTTTGATGGATGCTTAAGCTGTGGATAACAATCATATACCTTAATCTGTCCAGGTCTCCTTCCAACTATGCCTGTGTATGAATCCTAGACACTCAAAATTTCTTGCAATGGAGTATATGATGTACGAGCTCATATAGAACGTTCCGGTGCGCATTAGTCTCCTTGGGTGTTTATCAATGTTGTTGCTAATGAGTCTTGCCCAATTGATTGCCTTCTTGTCACATGTAGCAGTCATAATGAAGTAGAACATCCACTAATCAAAGTATGAAGCCCCATGTGCACCAACCAATCGATGGAGTAAGCTGATGAAGTATTTGTATTCATCATTGAAGTCTATTATGTGTAGTCTATCTGGCCACCTGCTTCTTCCCCCTCTACTCTTCTTCAACCAAAATTTGTCAATGATCTTCGCACAAGCATCTGGATCATCGTCATAAGCTGATTTAGCTCCTTCCCAGCTTATGTAGATCATATCTTTGGGCTCAAGTAGATGGAATGCCTTGTTGATTGTTGTGTTCAAAAGATATGCAAGCACTGTTCCATCCTTCGCCACAATTCTCCTCGAGTCAGAGTCATAATGTTGAGCACATTCTACAATGAGTTCGTAGCATTGCACTACGGGAGGAAAGTCGGCTGCATTCATGATTCCGCTTTCGATCATCTTCTTGGCTGCAGCTATGGGTTCATTGATGTATGATGGGTGGCGGAACTTCTTGGTGTCAACCTTCCCGATATTAGTGTCTCCTACTTTGCTCCAATTCGACGTGATTTTGCTTTCGAATGCACTCCCTTTCATATCTTCCTTGACGAGCGCTTGACGGGAGAGAGTCTTGTTTGGTTTAGGAGCCACCATCTCACTTATGAGAGATGTGCAAGTTAGAATAATGGTGATGCAATGAAGATTATTTTCTTAACTATGAAATGAGTTTTACACCTTAAATGCAAAATTGATTACTAAATAAGACTGATTTGTCCATTGTATGCATTAGGAACGCCTGATTTACTTTAAGAAAATGACTATGAAACTCAAATCAAACCTGCTCCTGACTTTAGATCACTCTAGATAATGCACGTACTTCTGATTTCTGAACTTCAACTTCAAAATCTAATTAATGAAGCAACTGCTAATGCTCAAGGGTTTGCTGTCTCTTTAATCTTCTACTGCTGTAGGATGAAATTCGCCCTTCAACCTGCCTAAATTTGCCCTTGAAAGATGCTGTTGCTGATCTTTTGTGTGAATTCGCTTTTATGAAGATGTTGCTGCTGATCCCTTTTAGAGTAAATTCGCCTTCTTGCTGATAAATTTGCCAATCTGCACTTTGAAATTCGCTGACTGCTGCTCGAGAGAGAGAAGGAATAATTGTTTGATTTGAAGTTGAAATGAATATTTTAAACCTTCTCTTATAGGCAATCAAGGTGAGAGGTTGTGTACTTTCCCATGAAGGCCGACTTTGCCATGAATTAAATTAAATCAAGAACTTACCTTGGCCGACTTACCTCTTGATTAATTTCGAATTTGTTTTAGACGCTTAAGTCATGCATTAGTTCATTTCAATACATCATATGAACTTCGCTCCATTTTGTCAACGCATAAAGTGCATTTTATGTGGAATTCGCTCCCAACCACCAGCTCATGAAGTTTTTTGCATGAAATTCGCTCCACTTTCTTGATTCATGAAGTTTGCTCCCAACCCTGAAGTCATAAAGTTAGCCTTTGTAGAAATTCGCTCCAAATCCTCAAATCATGAAGTTCACTCTGATTCCTTAACTCATGAAGTTTCTCCAAATGTGAAATTCGCTCCAAATTGTGAGATCAAGAAGTTCACTCAAAAAACCCAACTCATGAAGATCAAATTCTCTCCAAAAGGCAAAGTCGTGAATTTCACTCCAAAAGTCTAACTGATGAAGTTGGAACTTCGCTCCAATTGCTTAACTCATGAAGTAGAAAATTTAGCTCCAAGAGGTGAACTCATGAAGTATAAATTTCGCTCCAAGATGTGAACTCATGAAGTATAAAATTCGCTCCAAACTTGCAACTCATGAATTTCATGTTCTCCAATTTGCTTCATTCCTTTATTCCCAACTTCACTTATGAAGGCTTGAAAATGTAATTCGCTCCAATCTCCTTGTCCATGAATTTAGCTCCAAAAGTCCAACTCATGAAGCAGAAAATTTCGCTCCAATTGCTCAACTCATGAAGTATAAATTTCGCTCCAAGATGTGAACTCATTAAGTATAAATTTCACTCAAAAATCTCAGCTCATGAAGTTCACTTGGAATTGAATCTATTCAATGCAATTATTATCAAACATCCTTCATCTCTCTTTCATCTATACTCATGTAGGCTCACTCATGTATGCTCATTGATCAAATTCGCTCCTAGGTGGCAAGTCATGAAGTTCGCTCCAAAAGTCTAACTCATGAAGTATAAAATCCGCTCCAAAAGCTCAACTCATGAAGTTCCCTCCAAGATGTCAACTCGTTTAGTTCGCTCCTAAAGGAAAAGTCATGAAGTTCGCTCTTGAGTGTTTGATCTCGAAGTAGGCGCTCTTTAAATTTCCCTCATTCTTCCATTTTCAACGTGAAGAAGTTCACTCCAACTCTCTCAACCATTAAGTTCACTCCAAAACATGAACTCACGAAGTTCGCTTGTGAATGCTTGAACATGAAGTCAGTCATGACATAAGAAATGAAGTGAAGTTCGCTCCAAATCTCTTTATCTTTCCATTTCGCTCATGAAGCCTTGAAGGTGATATTCGCTCCAATACCCCAACTCATGAAATTCACTCCAAAAGTGCAACTCATGAAGTTGGAAATTCGCTCCAAAAGGTGAACTCATGAAGTAAGAGTTCTCAAATCCTTCACTTCATTTGTTTATTGCCAACCTCATTTATGAATGCTTGAAAGTGAAGTTCACTCCAATCTCCCCATTCATGAAGTTCGCTTCATATCCTTCAAGCATAAAGTTCGCTCCAAATCTCTCACTCATGAAGTTCGCTTCAAGTTATGAACTCATAAAGTTAAAACCTAGAGAAGACTTAGACATGAGGCAGATTACAGATGAACTTATTGATCATTTTACTGCACAAGAGTTCAATCCTTAGAACAACTCATTCAAACACTCGAACTTCATACTTACATTAATTCTCAAACAAGAGATTCAAGGGAAAATTATAACAATTGGAGCTTACCTACAACCTTGGACTCTTGGATTGTCACTACTAGCAATTTCTAAGCTCTTTAGCTACACTCCTAATTGACTAACATGACATGCAAACCCTATAAACTCGCTCATTCCATCCTCCAAAAGGAGAGAGAGACTAGACTAAGAGGCTATGACTTGAAAAAAAAAGGGGGGTCCCCATTTTGATGGGGCAATGTGTGAAATGGTCACAACACTACCCATAACAATGAAGTACCATTATCAGGGCCAAGCCCATGCATCTAAATTGCAAGATCAGATCATATGGGTAACTAATACTAAGGTGGGTCATATAGAGCTAAGAGATATCAGAACACAACTAGACAGGCCAAGGTTGGATGCTCCTTATAGGATAATCAAGAGGTCAATGCTAGTGGAGCCAACAGTTTTCCTACAATCCTTACAGGCCCCAGAATTCATAATGACTATTGCACAATTTTACATTGTTGACACCAAGAAATGTGTAGATGACAAGGGCCAGATAATAATAGATCTATCAACAGACATGCTTGGTTTGGTATTCGGTATTCCCACTAGGGATGAAGTGATGTTGAATACTGAGGAGGAAGCTGCAGAAGTTTGGGATAAGGATACAACTACTTGTAAGAGACATATGAATGAACATTGGCTCCAAAAAGAAAGAAAGACGAGCTTAAAGGCAAATGATATATTGAGGGTTGACTTTAAGGAGCCACAAAGAGATTTAATAATCATGTTGAGCAAGGCCTTCGGCAAACTAGATTGCCGACATTTTCACCCGTGGATGTTCCAATACATGACCACTATCTTGATTGGAAAACAATATTATGAGTGGGCTCAAATATTATCAGATACATAACCAATTGGTTAATGTGCACAAAACAAGGAAATTCTTCTTTACTTTTTATGTTATCTGGGTAGCTGCTCGGGCAAGAAAGTTCCTGGGATTACAAATGGAAGGGGAACTCAGAGGTGAAGAAGGACAGAAGAAGTTGTGGGAGTATTATACTCAAATCCCTCTGAACAAAGCAAAGGCACTGTTGTCATTCTATGACACCCTTGGTCCATCAGCAAGAACCGATCAAAGATATGTTCCACGGACCAGCGCGGCCCAAGTTGATCAAGGAGAGAAGAATGATGAAGTGTGAAGTGTTGCATAGTCCGGAGGAAGTTCCTCCCTTGGCCTTTTCTTCTTCCCCAAAATTTTTGGAACTTCCGGAACCCCGAGGTTCCGAAGTTCTTTTCTCTTTGCCCTTGTCTCTTTCCCTCTTCCTTTTCTAGAACTCCAAAACCTCGAGGTTCCGAAGTTCTTTGCCTTAGTTGCTTTTCTTCCTTCTCCGGAACTCCGAAATCTCGAGGTTCCGAAGTTCCCATCCTCTCCTTAGCCTTTCTCCCTTTTTCCCCGAAACTTCGGAACCCAAAGGTTCCAAAGTTCCTTGTCCCTTTTCTCCTTCCCTCTTCGGAACTCCGGAACTTCCTTTTCTTCACCTCTTCTCTTAAGCATCTCCTTTGCCCGGAACTCCGGAACCCCCAGGTTCCAAAGTTCCCCTTCTCTCTTTAACCCTTTCCCTTTTCGGAACTCCGGAACCCTGAGGTTCCAAAGTTCCTTCGCGCAGTTCCCCGGAACTCCAAAAACCGAAGGTTCCGAAGTTCCCTTCCCTTGCCTTTCCCGGAACCCCGGGGTTCCAAGGTTCCCTCCTCCCTCTTCTTCCTTCTCCTCGGAACTCCAAAACCCCGAGGTTCCGAAGTTCCTTCCCCTTTTGCCTTCTCTCTCTAGTTCCTCCGATGGAACCCCGAGTTCTGAAGGCTTTTTCCTTCTCTCCTTCTCTCTATTCCGAAACTCCAGAACCCCGAGGTTCTAAAGTTCTTCCCTTGTCTTCCTCACTTCGAGAGTCCGAGCTTCCGAAGTCTCTCGGCTTCCTTCCGACTGGCAACACTTCCAAATGGCGTGATCGACACTCAAAGCTTTTAATGCTCCGACAGCTTGGTGACTTGTACACTTTCTTTTGCAGAGTCACAAGGATGCATTAAGTGTTTTTTGCAGGATTTCCCTCATGGAAGGTACGGCGCCATGCTTGGTGAGTTATGTCATGACTGACTTTGGAAGGTTAGTCAAACCACCTTCCTTAGAATTGCCTTTTGTGGGTATCGCTAGGTTGCTTGCATGTACAAGCCAAGTGAATGCACTTCCAAACTGACATGCAGGGATCATGATCACCATGGCAACCCATTTTTCTATATAAGGTTGTTAGGCCTCATTGTCAAGGGTTCTCTCCCTGCTGCCTTGAGCTGTCTTATGCTCTTCTCTTCTCTCTAAAACTTGTAATCTTTTTTTTTGCATTTCTGCAACTATAAGATTGGCTTTTGACCTCGAATTAATTGAAGATCACCATTCTTGCCTTCTTTCAACTTATTCATGTTGTGTATGTGTTCTTACCTCCATTATAAGTGTATGTTGATTTTCTTTCAAATGTATGTTGTGTTAGCTTGTTTTCTGGGTGTGACTTGTAGGAATCCTTCTCCCCTCCTGACACTTAGCAAATTCTAACCTCCACACACGTATTTAGATCACTTATACAATTGAAGTTTGTGCATTTCCTGAGTGTTTCAGTTAATTCTTTGTCTCATTTCGGTAGGGAGAGGAACAATCTATTCTTGGTGCATCACCTCCTTTTATTTCAAGCAATTCTCTCCTCCCTTTACCTCTGCAAAGGGTTAGGATAGGCTTAGGAGTTAGTTTTGAAGTTTTGAGTTGGTTCAACACCTGCACCTGGAGTGAGAAGGAAGTCGGCCTTCTCCGGAGATTCAACCCCCTCGCGCAAGGTCTCACACTTCGAGGTTGTTTCCATGTTTCACAAGGTTGTTGAGTTGATAGCTTAGCAAGGGTACAAGCTTTTGTGATAACGGGCACAGTTTAAGAGGGTAAATGATGCCTTCCTCTTCGCAGTTATTATAAGGCTCACAGGTGATAAAGGTTACAGGATAAGCCCAGAAGCAATGGCAGTAATAAAGGAATGGGGATATTGGTTCCTCCAAAACCAACATTCTACATACATTCGGGTTAGTGGCTATACAAGAAATCCAGTGCTTTTGCCTAGATATTGCAGTAACAAAGTTATTCTTTTGGAGTATGCTAGGCAGATGGTAGGGTTACAATCATTGTTGTCTGTAAAACATAAAATAGGTATTGATCTTTCTATTACAATTGGTTACTTTTCATGTTCAAAAATACAAGTAGCCAAGGCAGCAAAACAGGAATTGCAAGATTTGCATCTAAAAGAGTTTGATTATGATCGCGAGTTTTATGATCCCTTCGGTAAACTGAAGGCACTGATGTTGAAATCATACGAGGAACATGAACCAGCCTTGCAGGATTTTTGGGCCAACCTCCAAGATAGTTTTGAAGTCAAATAGAAGAGTTATTGTTTACTCCTAAATGTATAGTTGGTGAATAATCAGATAACACGATAATTCCTGCACGTACCAAGCATTCATGGAACAAAACAATTGTACATAACATAAATGACAAATGATAATAATTAGACCAGAAAGTTACATCTTTATTCCAATGTCCAGAATTGTCCATACATAATCTCCCCCTCTCGAGGTTCCAACCAAACAATATTTAGACCCGACAGTTGGCCAAGTTGCCAACCGTCACCAACCCCCAACTACCCAACGGGAACCTCTCGGCAACAGCAAAACATAACCACACATAACACACTTATAATTATTATTCATACTAACATACGTTTTTACCCCTAACATTAGCCCCCCCCAAAACATAGTCGTCTTCCAGACGACTCAGACAAGAGAAACTGAAATGAAAAACATAGCTAAGACCGAGAAGAGGGAGGAGGCGTCCCTGTAGTGGTCGTTGTAGGAGGCTGCTAACCAGCCTGGAGTTTCAGGTTCTTTTCTGCCATCAACTGTCGTTCGTGAACTTTCTTTACCATGTGAGCAGCTTCCAGTAGCTTTTTGTCCTTTTGTTCAAACTGTGAAGCCAGTGCCGCCACCTGGGCTGCTAATGCCTGTGCCTCCTCCTGTATGTTGCAGCGGGCCTCACAGGTAGTCATCTTCATTTCCATCTCCTTCCTCAAACTCCTCTCTACTGTGGCCAACTTTGCCTGTTTCTTACCCTCCTTTTCCACAGTTGTTATGTACATCTATTGAGCCTCTTTCTCTACTTGATGTTGTCGCATCTGTAAGTACACCTCTCAAAAAGCCCCCTCCATGCTGCGGAAGGTGGTGCTTAAGGTGCCTATACCTCCTATCAGGTGCTTGTGGGTCCAGTTCTGAACCATCTCGGGCGTACTATGGTCCGGCAAGCCCTACTGCTCAAAGTGTTGTGTGAACTCATCCTTGCACCCCTCAGTCATGAAGTGACATAGCTGTGTAGCGTCGGCAGAATTGTCGGCCTCCATCTGTCCATTAAGCTGAGCCATGCTGCATGCAACATCAAAGAGCCCTTGTAGCTCCTCTAAGAATCATCTGAGTAAGCCTGCTGGGTCATTTGGGTTGGGTAGTGTGATATGAAGTCCCGTGAAAGCTCCTGTCGGTCCAGTGCTCTTCTTGTCCCTTCCCTGTCGTTCTTGATCAGTGGACCTCTCTCCTACCAGGTTTGGGATAGAGGTCTCTCTATCTGTGGTCATGCTTGGCCCAATGGCCATGTTATGTGGTCCAAGAGAGGGGGGAAGGTGTGGGACCAAGGCGAACTACCCCAGCCATCCATCCAGCCAGGTGTCTATATCGTCACCTGTCAGAGTATCCAAGGCTGCCTCTAAGTTAGTTGGTACCGTACCGGTTCCTGCTGACACCGTACCAGTTTTTGTCGACACCGTACCAGTTTCTGCTGCCACTGTACCAGTTTTTGCTACCAACATACCGGTTTCTGCAACCACCGTACCAATTTTTGTTGCCATCGTACCAATTTCTGCCTCCAAGTCATCCGTACCGGTTTGTGTTGGTACCCTACCGGTTTGTGCTGGTACCCTACTGGTTTCTGCTGGTACCGTACTGGTTTCTACTGGTACCTATACCGGTTTATGTTGGTACCGTACCGGTTCTTGCTGGTACCGTACCAGTTCCTGCTGGCACAGTACCAGTTCTTGTTGGCATCATACCAATTCTTATCGTAAAAGGACCAATTTTTACCGTACCAGTACATGTTGGCACCGTACCAATTCTTGTTGGCATCGTACCAGTTTTTGTCGTACCAGTACATTTTGGCATCATACCAATTTCTCTCGTACAAGTACCTGTTGGCACTTTACCAATTCTTGTTGGCACCGTACCAGTTCTTGGTGGCACTGTACCAATTTTTGTCGTACCAGTACATGTTGGCACCATACAAGTACATGTTGGCACCGTACCAGTACCTGTTGGCATTGTACCAGTTCCTACCAGTATCGTACCAGTACCAGTTGGAGTCGTACCAGCACCAGTTGGAACCGTACCAATACCTACCGACACTGTACCAGTACCTATTGATGTTGTACAAGTACCAATTACCTGTCCGGTGACCTCGTTTTTCCCTAGTGCGGCCTCCTCTGCCATTGTCTGGTTTGCCATACTAGTACGGACCATTAGAACAACTGCTACCTCTACACCGTATGGGTTAACTCGTGCACTTCCACTCCCTGGTCGTACGGCCTCTTCAACCTGTGCCAACTCTTCACTCAACTCCACATTGATGGCACCAATCTCTGCACAGATACCCTCAAACTTTTCATACAACTGCTCTCTGCGTGTACGAACGCCGCGAAGGAGGGGATTCTACGGATCCTACACATATGATATGTCTGTTTTCTGACCATACAGTCTTTCTCCTTTATCCGTTGCTAGTCATACAAGATCGTATGACTTAGTTTCCTACGTGTCCAATGTTCCGATATACGGTATTCTTCCCCTTGCAGGTCGTACACCGTACGGGCTATACCAGTCTCCCTTCTTTGTCGATCGTACGTCGTACAAATAACTCAAACACTGCCAATCTCCCTTCTTTGTCGACTGTACGTTGTATAGATAACTCAAACACTCCCTCGACTGGCATACAACGTACGAGTGATCCAGTACGGGGTTCCGGTCATCCCCTACGAGTATCACCTGCAGGTCCTCGTCCTTGCCTAGTTGATTTTTTTCATATCCCTTTCCTCGTACTTGATGGGTTTATCCCATTGAAACTGGTGGGTTAGCGTGTCGTCCATCCGTGCCATTCCCTCTTGGTATCTACCGCACTCTGGGGGAAAGGGTTGTTCTTCCATCCCGCTACTTGATTCTCCAATCTCACGTATTTGAAGCATGTGACACTCCGGGTGGAAGGCCTCATTGTCCTCCATTTGCCAATGAAAAAGTCCCGCCAGTGAACCGGTTCCATCCTCGGAACATCCGTCCAGTTCCAACACTCCTTCCTCGTCGAGTTCTTTCCCTCCTCCATCTCCTTCAGAACCCCACTCCCATCAATTGGAATCTTCTGAGTCGGAGTCCGATGACGCGAGCTCTTCCCTGACGAACTAGTTCTTGAGATCAATTACATATTTATGGTTGTCATTCTCGATTGAAAGCGTATTCCTTTTCTGTTGTGGTTAGCTTTGGCCAAGATCAGCCACCCCCTTCCTAGAAGAGCGTCGTACGCTTTCGTTTCCAGAGGAATGACTACAAAATCCAGAAGGAAGTGTTGCGTCCCAATTACCACCTTTTGTGCCATGAGGGTGCCAAGGGGTTTGATGTCGTGCTAATCCACACCGACCAGGTGGAAGGTTGGTGGCCATAGAGTCGGCTTGCCGAGGTTTCACCAACTTTCCTCCGACACTACGTTGACTCCGGACCCACCATCAACAATGGTGTTTGTCAACTTTTGTCCAAATATATCCATCTCTACCACTACGGGTTTCCGTCCAACACCCACCGCTAGTAGCATAGGGTTCATGGCATCCGTACCAGATCCCTTCACCGAGCTTGTACCAGACTTTGTCATCGTTTGGCATTCTTGACCGATGGTAGTGTCCCCGATTACATTTGTCAGAGCCATCCTTAACTGTGGCATGATCTGTAGAAGGTCTGACACCCGTACGGGTATTGTGGTTTGTAACATCTGCTTGATGATAGTCTTCTCTGGTTTCGACCGGACTGGTGTATCGGCAGCCAGATGCGAGGCCCTCTGCTCTCCAGCCATTGCCCGCTCGATATCCGCCCTTGCCTCCTGGAGTCTTTCTTTTTCTGTGCGAGGGTCCGGGTACATGGCTTTCTTCTTCTGCAACCTTGTGATTGCCAGTACGTCTTCTCTTGATCCCTCCACATCAAACATGTTCACCCCTTTCTGTTTTGGACAATCTACGTCCTCGTGGTTTCCTGGACCGCACCATCTGCACAACGAACTTCCTGTATCGCCTCCGTTTTGGCATTCGCGAGCAAAGTGACCCCATTCGGTGCACTTCCTGCACTGAATCATGGGTCGCCCCTTCCCATCGTATTGAATTCTACTCCTTGGTGTGTTATTATTGGATCTATTGTTACCCCGCCAATTGTTTTTGTACCCTCCAAGTGAGGCGTCAGAGTTTGTTGTTGGCTTCGGCGGTGTCGTCGGCAGTGTGGCTTGGTCGGGTTGGGCATAGAGCACTTGTGTGCTACGGGCTTTCAAGTTGTACGGGCATTCCTTAGTGGAATGTCCCATTACTTGGCAGATGTCAGAGAAAACTTTACGGGGACAACTTCCTTTAGTGTGTCCTTCAGTCTTGGAGTCAGTACACCATAGTTCTTTTCCTTCCCTACCACTTTCTTTGTCACATTTTAACTCCTTCATCATCCTCATCGTATCCTTCTGAAGTGCTTGCACGGTTTTGGATCCCCCGTCGCTATCTTCGTCTGTGCTGTCACCATCACTGGTCCGTCACTTCCCCCGGGATGTCTTGTTTTCACTATCAATATCCATGGCGCGGTCGTATGCTTCATCGTACGATGGCAGAGGGACTACTTTCATTGTCCTTCTCAGGGATGGTACCAATCCTTCCACGCGGCTGGTTCTCCATTTTGTTAAGTAGTTCCCTCAACCTTTTGTTATATGCGCGAACACTTTCGTTTTTTCCTTGTTTGGTGTTGTAAATTTCCGCCACAATTTCGTTGTCATCTCGTTGGAGTTTGAATTCTTCCTCGAAGGCCTTCTTCAGATTGCTCCAGGATGTTTTATGCTGAGCATCAAGGTCAGTGTACCAGTCAACAGCTATTCCTCGCAGAGTGGTCGGAAATGCCTTCACCTAGTAATCCCGATCATCCTGGCCATTTGCTTCCCAGACGGTGACGCATGTCTTGCAATGTCGTATGGAGTCCTCTGACCCGTCGCCCATGAATTTTGGAAGTTTTTGTTTGTCCGGGGTGTGTGCCATCTTTCTTTTCTGTGCGGTTTTATGCAGCGCCTAGAAATGGCTAAATGCGGGGAAGGTACTATGTGTCTGAAGGGTATCGTACGCTCTTGGTCTGGTTGGGCCCCTACCAATCGGGCTTTGGTCACCTTCACTTCTATAGTCCCTCCTTCCCAGGGTTTCTGATTCCGATCTTCCTATTTTGATGCTCTCCGACAAGGAAAAGTTTTTAATGCCGGACAATGTTTCTTCTAAATAGTGGCGATTTCCTCGTTCAGGTCACGTACCGCCTCCTCTCCTTGTTCAGAAAATTCTGATTGGGTGCTTTGCGATTCGGTTCTGGTGTCTTCTTCACTTGACGTCGAGTGTGGGGCCTGGTCGGCAAGATCTTCCTCCGCTACATCTGGAAGTGGCAGGTTCCTGGCGACCTCAGCCAACTCCTTCCACGTACACAGTTTTTGCCTCTCCCGGCTACGATTCTGACTCACCCTCCGACTTCTGTTGTGTTTCTCTGGACTCCTCGAGTCGGCAACCTCTCTTAGTCCTCGTCTCCTGTCGGCCTGTTCTTTTATGCAAAGAGATCGTCGTACAGTTCCCTCGTTTACTCCTTCGGTAGCAGTGATACATTTGCCTTTGTTCGGCCGTAGGGGCATCAAGTGTCAGAGGTACGGTGCGGACTGGCCTCCCTCCTCTTCCTCCCTACGACTACGTTCCTCGTACCATCGAAGGACTTGTTGCCGCCGAAGTTCCTTTGCAGTTTCCTCCCTTTGGTCTTGGAGTGCAATCAAATTTCTAGCGAGTAACCTTGGAATACTCCCGAGTAGGTTAAAAACGGGGATGCTGACGGTGAGTTCACCACGTACCGTGCCTTCCGAGACGACTCTCTCCTGAACCTCTCGCTGCACTTACTACGTGACCGACACGTCCCACAACTCCACCAAGTATGTCGTCAATTGATCCTCTCGTTCCTCTTCCATGGTACTCTCTTCGTGCGTGTCGCTATCCACGACAATTAATTGTTGATTAAACGGTCGGCCCATTAATTGCTTCTACCTGCCACCATAGTTATCTCCAGGTTCGTTCAAGTAACGGCGCCAAAATGTTTAGTCCTAAATGTATAGTTCGTGAATAATCAGATAACACAGTAGTTCCTGCACGTACCAAGCATTCATGGAACAAAACAATTGTACATCATAACATAAATGACAAATGATAATAATTAGACCAGAAAGTTACATCTTTATTCCAATGTCTAGAATTGTCCATACATAATCTCCCCCTGCCGAGGTTCCAACTAAACAATATATAGATCCGACGGTTGGCCAAGATGCCAACCGTCACCAACCCCCAACTACTCGACGGGAACCCCTTGGCAACAGCAAAAAATAACCACACATAACACACTTATAATTATTATTCATACTAACATATGTTTTTACCCCTAACAGTTATTACCGGCTAACCGTACCTCAGATAAGAAATTTTGATATAGAAACAAATATTCCTAGTGAATTGAGGGATGATGGTGAATTACTGGATCCAGTGTTCAACGAAACTGGAATTAATAAGAAACCCATCTCTCCAGTCAAATGGTCGAGTCAAAAAGAGGTGGATGTTAATACTGTCTCTGGAAAGGTCATTTAAAGGACAAGACAGTGGCTTCGTTTGAGGATCAGACCAAGTGCTGCTAGAGAAAAGAAGAAAGGAAAAGCTGCTGACAATCCTCAAACTAAAGTCCATAAGGAATATGCAAGAATGACGAGATCTGAATCCATGAACAATACCTCTACTGATCCTGAGGATGCTACAGCACCAATCACCAACCAGGAGTTAAAAAGGCAGTTGGATGCAAAAATGAGGCAATGTGAACTATTCAAAAAAGTTGCAGATCTTGAAATTACTACAGGGCTACAACTTATTCCGCAAGATTCTATCACTCCTATTGTTCCAACTATTGGTATGGTTCCAGGTGAAGGTGTCTCTCAAGCTGAAACCATTGAAACACAACCTCCTCCTACTTCTTCAACGCAAACACAAGAAAGTGTTATCATCCACAATATTGAAACAAATTCTGATGAAGATGATGAACCCATTGCAGCCATAGCAAAGAGGAGGAAAATTGAAAAGAAATCAAAAGAGTCATAGGAAGAGCCTGTTGCAACCCAACCAGAGAATCAACCAGGAGCTGCGGGAGAGCCGACGGTACAGGTGCAACCAATGGAAATTCATGTACAAGTTATAAGAGAAGAAGCGCAGGAAGAGGCCCATAATGAGGAAAATGATGAACAAGATGAAAGAATGGTTCTTACTCCTCAAGACCAAGAAATGTTGCTTCAATAACTAGGAGGAAATGAGCAAGGGGGAATAGAGAGACCATTTGAAGAAGAGGTTTCTAAGAAGTTAGAAGAAATAAGTATGCGTAATATATGAAGTAATATTAATATGGACTGCAATATGTATGAGAGTCATACTTAATTTCATATATATTCATAATACATAAAAAATTAGTATACTTATAGTCTAAATCATGTTATTACTGTAAGTATTTAAGAAGATGGGAATGAGATGTTCCAAATAGGGGCAGTCTAAATCCAAGTAATAGGTTAAGTCCCAAGATAGGGTGGGGATCAGCAACCCATAAGTCTTGAGGGTATAGACATAAGATAGGTAAGGGCTTAGATCTGTAAACTTTGAGGGAACTTATTGCATTTGGTCTCTAAGCACTTTGGTAACATACATAGACCCTTCTCCCTTAAACTGAAGTAGTAGCACGGTCTAATATTTATATTAAGAACTATGAATAATGAAATTAAACATCTAATGAGGAAAATAAATAAGCACTTGTTAATAACTAATAAGTTGAAGAACATCAATGACTGGCTTCATAATTAGTCTCTCAATCAATTTTAGTATATTGAAATAGATTAATTATGTTAATCAGGTAGGGGACATTACACTACATCACTTTAACCTTGATGTTATTTCAGTTCTTGCATTTATATGCTCAGTACTGATTAACAAAAGAACTATTGTTAGGGTACCATGTGTACTTTTTCATTTATAACCCCAATTCATATGATTAGGGTACCATGTGTACTTTTTCATTCATATGAAATTATTCTAGATTTACAGATTTAATCAAACCATAGTCAGCAACATATATTGAAATGGAAAAGAATGCATAATACCATAAACTAAATGCACACAAAAGCTATACAGTGTACTTATATAATACAAAAACCAAGAATGTAAAGAAGCATGCCGGAATTCTAAGCATTACATATTCTCCAAGTTCTCTAGCCAGTAATTTTGGAAACTTTCTCGCATTCATACTTGTCTAGATTCATATTTGTATTTTTCTTGTATTAGTAACATGATCTAGAGTCCAAAGATGTAGAAAACTGAAATGTCAAAATACTAGTAATTACAGAGAATATTTTTGCAAAAAAAAATTTCCTAACAAAACTAATTTTATCTACAAAAGGAGATACAAAATGCTTGTCAGAATATTGTGGGCCACTGCTACAAAAGATTAATAAAGAAGCATAAGAGACAAAGATGGTTCCTCATGTTATATAAGCCACTTAACGAAGGCACTTGAAAATCAACAGCTTTTATCTAACAAGTGGGCATTTTGGAGCAATGAATTTTCCATAGGGTGCAGTGATGTTACATACTCAAGCCATACAACAAAGTACTTTGTCTTTCCACGCAGTCCCCACTCTAATTAAATTGTTGCAAGACAATTTGAATAGAAGAAAATGACAAGTAATAAAAAGAATATCGATAGTCAAGACAACACTTTAAAGGGGATATATAGCCCATTAACCGAACAGAATACAAGCAGCCCAACATTAATGCAGACAAGAGCATTTAATAAGATGTCACCAATAATCTAACAGACCGGACCTGATAATATTTATAAATCATCTTGGAAAGCATTCTAGGTATGGGCGTAAATTTCACATCATACCAGAACTTTTTTGTGAGCCATAGCAGGTCTTTTTTTGTCTAGACTCTAGTGGATACCAACTCGGTCTAAAGCCTTGTATACTAAGATCATTCAAGGGTGCAAAAGCTTGAAATCATAAGGTATCAATTTGTTTGAGTAAATGTAGTGTCATAAATTGCGACCCCTGCAATTTTAACCACATTTTGGGTCCTCGCCTTGGTGACGGCATCTTCTTCCCTAACCGAGACCTATTTCTGCATTTCCAACCCTTCACCCCTTCTCCTTCATGACTTGTGTCTGCTCTAGACCCTGTCCAGGCCCCAAAATAGGGCAGGACGTCCCCCCCTAGGACAAGGGCGTGGTGCCCTTGTCCTCACCCCTTAGGGTGGCCCTATGTTAGGTCTACCCGATCTCCTATGCATTATTTGTCTTCGGGGTTTGCAATTCCTCTTTGTCGGGCTTCGGTGGTTGAAAATTAATCCTTGAGGCATGTATAAAAAGGAATTCAATACCCTCATTTGTTGATGAAATAGCATCGATCAGATGAAGAAATCCTTGCCAAGAAATATATATATATATATATATAATTAATTTATATTAAAAGTTGATAACTATATGTTATCGGGTTAACAATGAATAATATCCAATTGCGTTTTTGTTTTGATCGGCGACTTGCTTAACATTAGTTAAGCGCCGATCATATGCTATCGGGTTACTAGACCCGATAGCATATTGGTGTCGATTCATAATTAACCCGATAGCATACATTGCAGATTCACATTGTTATCGATTGGCAATACCGATCGTTTGGTATATACTATAACCAAAACATTGATCGTTGTGTTAAACCCGATAAGCATACACTGATTCATATCGGTTTATTTGTAGAGGCACAATTAAGAGATGCCATGGACAGGCTGGAGACATGTCTGCCAATGACATCTCTCCTGTAAGATATATATGTGCCTGTTATTGTTATCCAAAGGACATCGAAATTATTGATGTTCTTTCTCCACCATCTCCAATACATAGAAGATAATTAGAAAACAGAATTGATATATACTGTGAGAAATATTTGCATTGCAATACAACATCATTATACATACCTTGATTTTGAATTGAAATTTGAAGAACTTTTACATCATTCATGGACGGATGGATAATGGATAGACAGATAAAGAGCATAAGAAGAAGATACAAGATTTCAAGGCCATCATCAAGCATTCAAGCATTCATGTCTTCTTCATTCATCCATTGGAGCAACATTTCAACATTCATTTGCAAGCATGTGTGTGTGTTAGGGTTTTGTCATGTTACATGCCATTTCATACTGCATTTGTGGTTACATTTAAGAAGCAAAGCAATCATCATCAACAAGTTGCAGATCTACAAGGTATACAATTCCATTGTTTACATTCAAGCATTTGTAATTACTTTCTTTCAAGGTTGATTATTCAACCGAGGTTTGACTAAGGCAAACCCCTATCCACAACCCCCCTTTCTTCTCTTTTCTGTGTGTAGGTTGCAGGTACACAGTTGTAATTGCAGGTTTGGACTTCATTTGCAGAGGGACTTCATTTGCAGAGATGGAAGAACCCTTTTCGTTTCACGGATTTTGTGGAGGACCATGTACATTCCCGCCACGGTCCCGACGACTTTTCTCCAAATTTGCAAGGTAAATCCATATCAGTCTAATTAGCTCAAATCCGAAGTTACAGCGCGATCCGGAACCAGTAGCTCCTCATTTCACTCATTTTCCCTCTCTTTTCCACATAGTCAACAAGTCAACTTTCTCATTTACAAAAGAGGGTAAATCACACTTCAATCATTTGCAATCCACTCGGAATTCACATCCTTGTTCCCCTTGGATTTGGATCTAGTGGATTCAAGCCCCTCTTTTGAATGTAAAGTTCCTCCCAAGTGATAATCATCCTAGTGGCTTCCTTTCTCTCTCCTAGGTGAGGAGTCACTAGGATCCAATTTTCCATTTTACAGTAAATAATCCTATTTTTCTTCACTTTTGGTCTAATTGAAGCCAATTGTACAATTGTTCTTATCAACCAATATTCTCTAGCAAAGGACAAAAAACTTTGGAAGTTATGTTTCAGTACAACTCAGCCCCAGAAGAGAAATCAGCCAACCCTAGTTCTTTGGGAGAAGGCTTTAAGACTAAGAATATGGGGGAGGAGAGAGAGAGAGAGACCCTTCAAATCTCAACTCATGCATTTTACCATATATTATTTTGCTTCCCATATACTCTTTGTTCAGACTTTCCCCTTAGATATTGATGTACCCTTTCAAACTAACATATGCATTAGAAAACAAAATGGATGGCAGATCCTCATAACAAGATTTTTTTCATTTGGAAGTAGCAAACTTACAAAGCAAATTGAATGTGTATGCTAAATATAAAATGGAAAAACATGTTCATTAAGGAACCAAAATTAAACAGAGCATATTGCTATGTATGTTCACAAAATTACATTTAATTTCCATATAATTCTGTATGCACATATCAGGAGAATGTAATGAAAGGTTGCAATGCCAACCAAGGCAACATTATATTGCAATGATCACCACTATAGTATACATGGAACTGGTGTAAAAGTTGTTCCAACAGAGAGATGCTTGGAACCATATCTGATGCCCATAGTGCCATAATCTTCCAAATTAATCCTGCATTGGGTGCAGTCAAATTCAAAATAAATGAATACTCATGAGCTCAAAACATACTTTTTAAAAATTGAGCCAGCAAAATTATAATCTTGATAAAAGAAAAAAGAAGTAAATCTAACAACTCAATTTTAATCATTTTGCATATTAAAAATAAAGCACTTCATAACAACATTATTTGATTAAACTTAAAAACTACTCTATAATTAGTGCAGGAAAATAATCTCATATTAGCACAATTATTCCACAAACTGGCATGCACACACATCGCAGCTTAGAATTACATACAGACAAATGGAACACATAGAATAACTAAGAGAGATGTTTATCAGATGATCAACCCAATTCTCTCCATGAT
Source organism: Cryptomeria japonica (assembly GCF_030272615.1). Lineage (NCBI taxonomy): Eukaryota > Viridiplantae > Streptophyta > Pinopsida > Cupressales > Cupressaceae > Cryptomeria > Cryptomeria japonica. Next base: position 212,074,302 of record NC_081411.1, read on the forward strand.
GGCAAATCTTGCAACTTAACTAGATACAACATGAGTGGAAAGTATATATATGTTGCAGAGCAACCCACCATGATAAAAGAAATATTGGAAGTTCTTTAAATTGTCATCCATCCCAATCTTAATTGTACACTATACTTAATGTTTAATTCTGAGCTTTCTTTACTTAGAAAAGTATGGTCTAGTACTATCTCCCCTCCTAGACCAGGTTGTCATCCCTAAGTAGCGACCTTGGTAAGACGAACAATGTCAATAGAAGTAAAAAAAGAACTAGTTGGCTCTCAGTTAATAAAAAAGATAGATGTCCTAATAGGAATGGGCAAGGGAGGCATTATTTGATGTCCCAATTTCGACAAATTAAAAATAATATTAACTAATTATAATTATAAAAGGGCTTTAATAATTATAATAGATGTCCTAATAGGAATGGGCAAGGGACACATTATGTGATGTCCCAATTTTGACAAGTTTGGATAATTAAATTTTATTAAATTATTTAATATTATAACTCAAAGTATAATTAAAAATAATATTAACTTATTATAATTATTAAAGGGCTTTAATTCAAGTCATGACTTACTAACTATCAGGAAGAAACTGGAAAAAATATGTTATAAAGGGAGGCTTTGGGATTGAAGTTATGGATTGATTTATTTTCAAGGATATTCTCAGACTTATAGGCTCAGGATGGAAAGTTGAGGGCACCATCTTCGACAACGAGACTATCTACCCTAGGTAGACTTGGAAGAATCACACAAATTCTTTAGTAGGTTATGAATGGAGATTAACATGATCATCTTGTTGAAGGGAATTAACACATTGCACACACATGGATAATCATGGACTTAGTGCTTTATCTCAATTTGAAAATCTGTTCTTGTAAATGCTTTCTAACTTCTTAATTTATTAAGGGAGATTCTCCGAAAGTTCCGGAAGATGGATTGAATTTTAAATGTTCACGAACATTTTTTAGTGGTGTCGCCAGATGTTGTGACCATCTCACACATCGCCCCATCAAAACAGGGACCCCCCTCTTTTTGGGGGGGTCTTGCTTTCTCTTTGCTTCACTTTTCTCTGCTTGTTATGTGTTTTGAATGAGTTAGTGATGGCCTAGGTTAGGTAAATTGGGGTTTTTTTTGAGAAGCTTGCCTCATAATTGTCCTTAGGGTTCCTTTTAGGGCCGAGTCTAGCCTAAGAATGGGGAAGTCATTGTTCTATGCCAAAGAATTTTAGCAAGATCTTGCCTTAGAGAGTCGAGGAATGTATATTTTGTAAAGGAAGTCTTGAAAGTTTGAGTCCAGATGAGCCAAGGATATGGGTCAAGTTGTAAAGTTGCTAGGTTAGAGTGTTGTCAAGGGTCTCCTGTGAGGTTTGAGTTGATAAGATGAGGTAAAGATCAAGTGCAATCATGAAGGAGAGAGTGAAGGGAGTTAAAGACTTTTTCCCTTAGTTTGATGAAGTTCTTTGTTTGATTGGCTTCAAATTGACAAAGGATGGACATATTTATCCTTTGGAGGCACCTGTGGCTAAGTCTAAACTTGAAGGTTTGACGAAACAATGAGGAATTTAAGTGAAAACCTCAAATTCGCTCCTGATCCTTCCAAAGGGACAGGAGCGAATTCTCTAGAATCACATATTTGCTCCTAGCTTGGATTGAAATATTTGTTACTATGGGATGATCACGAGACGATTGATGTATACTTACCTTGAGAAGTGAATCGAAGCAAAGGAAATGATGAATTTGGGACTAAATGACAAAATTCGCTCCTGACCCTCTCAAGGGTACTAGAGTGAATTTTCTTAAGACCCTCCCTTTTGCTTCAAATATGGACTGATTTCATGCCTTGGAACCTCAACTAGGACGTTATCATGCCTTGGAAACAATTGAAGTAAAGAAAAATGATGAGAAAGTGAAGGATTTGAGCTTAAAGGAGCAAATTCGCTACTGACCCTCTCAAAGGGTCTAGAGCGAATTTCACCTAAGCTCCTGACCCTTCCAAAGGGTCCAGAGCGAAATCCTTAGAAAGGCCAAATTTCTCACCAAAAGCATTGAGTGGACATCGTTTTGAGGGCAAATGGACTTGATTGAGATGGAGGAAGGACCCAAAAGCTAAGTCTAAGAGCAAAGTTGAAGGAAATGATGAGAGTTGATATGCAAATAGCTATTTCGCTCCTGACCCTTCCAAAGGGTCCACGACGAATTCTCTTGAAACCTCCTTTTGCTCCAAATTTACATCAACCCTAGCGTTGATTGAGGTTGATTGAACTTAGAGGCATCCTTAGACATGCGTTTGGGTGAGTTGTGGTCACAAAGTGTGAAGAATTTGTGCAAAAATGCAAAATTCGCTCCTGATCCTTCCAAAGGGTCCGAAGCGAATTTTCTTGGAGGGTCCTGACCGGGTGAGTTGTGGTCACAAAGTGTGAAGAATTTGTGCAAAAATGCAAAATTCGCTCCTGATCCTTCCAAAGGGTCTGAAGCGAATTTTCTTGGAGGGTCCTGACCCTTCCAAAGGATCCAAAGAGAAATTCCTAGGAGGTCTTGTACCTTGCCTAAGCCTTTGAGCGAAACCTATTCCTAAACGTTTTTTAAGGCAAATGACTTGCTTTTTATGAGAAAAGGATGAGAAATGATTTTTTTTATGAAGGAAAATTGAGCATGAAAGCCAATTTCGCTCCTGACCCTCTCAAAGGGTCCAGAGCGAAATCCTTAGAAGGACCCCTATTTCACCCAAAGCACTAAGAAGATCTTGTTTTGAGCAAAATTAAAGAGCAAAGTGGCTTGAATGCGATGAGAAGTGAAGTGAAGAATCAAGATGAACGTGAGATTAGAGGAATTGAATGTGAATTAAGCCAAAAAAAGGAAATTCGCTCCTGACCCTCCTGAAGGTACAAGAGCGAACTTCTTCAAAAGGACCTTGTATCTTGCCTTAGCGAGTGAGCGAACCTTATTCCTAAGCAATTTTGGAGGCAAACGACTTGATTTTTATAAAGGACAAGTTGAAAGATGAACAAGATGGAAGAAGAATTGGGCAAGAGAGGAATTTCGCTCAGGACCCTTCCCAAGGTACCAAAACGAAATGCACTAATGGTGAATGAAACAGCAAACACATTAAACACTAGTGCTTATCCACACGAAGAGAACCTACATACCAGAACCTTGGAGTTGCCTCGATAGATCCTTAGGCGAAATCTTCAGCATTTGAGGAAACTTTGTTCAAGAGAGGATAAGGTACCTCTGGGTATTTTATTCTGTGTTTGATTGTGTATAAAAGACACATCAACAGTATGTAATATTGGTTTACTTGTTTTGATCTGGAGACATGAAATACAATGTGTGCTAGAAAGGGGACATTACATCAGTGTGCTCCACTACATTTGCTTTAGGTTGCGAACCACTTTGCTTGGCCTGTGCAGCCAAGCGTTTACGACACTCAAGTTTCATATGACCAAACTTATGGCAGTAATTGCACTCAACACTTTTCTTCTTGAAGCCTTCTAATGACAGAGCAGAGTTCTACTGAGAAGACGGATGTGGCTACGAATGCTTGTTCTGTAGAGGATGAGCTGCAACTGCTGCCAAACTATCGCTTGCACCGATCTTGCTGCAAAAGTTTAGTGCAGCAATCAACAAAATTCAGATCAACACCAGTTGAGATGATGTTGAGTGTTTCAACAAAATGCTCATAGGACTTTGGCAAACTTTTCAAGCTGATGACGATCATGTCCTAATCCTCCATATTTCGCCCAAGGGCTTCTAACTAGTCATGGATGTCCTTGATCTGATTGAGATGCTCCTAAAGGGATTTTCGCTCATCCATGGCAATAGAGAAGAGCATATTTTTCAAAAAGAAGGCTTTGCTCTTATGCAGTGTCTTGAGATGCTCCCATATCTTGGCAGTTGTTTTGCTGATAGGTATCTAAGGAAGTTGATCATCGGTCACTAAGAGCTTTATGAGCATGACAACTTCACAATTTTGTTCATCAAACTTTGTCTGATCAGGACCGGCTACAGTCGGATGGGGGACCTTTCCAAGGACCAACTGATCGATGACACGATACTCAAAAAATGTGAGCATCCACTGCTTCCAAGTATTATAATTTCTATCATTGAATTTCTGACTCCCCTCAAGCAGAATATTCATCAGAGATGCCATCATGAAAAACTGAGGTCAAAACTGGTTGATTGAATGACGATAGAATATCGAGACAAGAGTTGTTCAACGCGTGAAATCGCGTAAACATGACACGTAATGAACAAAACTGAGGCAAAATTGAAAATTTCTAGGCATGGATCCCAATGTATGGATTGCAGATGACCAAAAAAAATTTGACAGTGACCCAGAAGAGGATTTAAAAAACCCAAAAAATATTTTGCTAAGACTTAATTTCCAGAAAACCCTAGCCGATGAAAAATACTGAGGGTTCATAAAAACCCTAGGCGGCTTAAAGAATCTGCAGACTAAAAATATTTTGAAATGTTGGTCGTAAAAAAACAGACCTAGGTCGCAACAAAGAAATTCGACGAAGGATAGTATCGGGTGTCAAAATAAAATCGTGCAAGGATTTGCAAAGTAAAACGGATCCCGTCGAAAAACACAGACCAAACATATCGCGGGTGAAATGAAAAACACGAGCTCAAAAACTAGAAGCTACCGAAAATATTGACATTCAAGAGAGAAATCGTTGTCGACATGAGCAAATCGCGCAAAAAAATAATATTGTGAAAGAAGTCTGCGAAAACAAAAATTGCGTAGAGAAAACACAAGTGTTGGGATCTGAAAACCTTTCACTCGACCATGAACAAAGGTCGCGACACGAGGAGAGGGCACAACGTCACTAGATTTGCAAGTTTGTCACAAAAACGAGTGTGAAAAATAAACACGCAGGGAAAAATTTGACAGTGACCCAGAAGAGGATTTAAAAAACCTAGAAGAGGATTTAAAAAACCCAAAAAATATTTTGCTAAGACTTAATTTCCAGAAAACCCTAGCCGATGAAAAATACTGAGGGTTCATAAAAACCCTAGGCGGCTTAAAGAATATGCAGACTAAAAATATTTTGAAATGTTAGTCGTAAAAAAATAGACCTAGGTCGCAACAAAGAAATTCGACGGAGGATAGTATCGGGTGTGAAAATAAAATCGCGCAAGGATTTGAAAAGTAAAATGGATCCCGCCGAAAAACACAAACCAAACATATCGCGGGTGAAGTGAAAAACACGAGCTCAAAAACTAGAAGCCACCGAAAATATTGACATTCAAGAGAGAAATCGTTGTCGGCATGAGCAAAGCGCGCAAAAAAATAATATTATGAAAGAAGTATGTGAAAACAAAAATTGCGTAGAGAAAACACAAGTGTTGGGATCTGAAAACATTTCACTCGACCATGAACAAAGGTCACGACACGAGGAGAGGGCACAACGTCACTAGATTTGCAGGTTTGTCACAAAAATGAGCGTGAAAATAAACACGCAGCACACAAACCACAAAAAACACCAAATGTCATCCGGAAACCCTGAAAAAAATAGATCATGATTTCCATAAGAATGCAAACTGAAAAAATAAGGACGAAAAACCCTTTCACAGACCTAGGTCATGAAATTTGCAGAGCGAAAACGGATGGGTTGGGACAGAAAATACGAAAAAGGATCACATTAAAACCCACAAGCATAGAAACAGACACAAGCAAAAAGGAACTGAAAAAATTATTTCAAAAAAAATTTCACTTAAAAATTTTAGGATTATAAAAAAAAATTCAAAAAAAATTTAGCCTGAGCTCTAATACCATATTACACAGGTAATTGGTAAATAATTGAATGAATTAAATGAATGATCGAAAAATCATTTATATAGTTACAAGATATTAAGAAACAAACGATAACAGAAGTAAAATTAGAAACTACGAATATTTACAATATAACACAATATTGACCATTAAATAAATAACTAAAGATATTAATCTAATAGCAACAGCTGACATTGTAAATGACCAAGAATTAAAAAACATGCAATTTCTAAGATTATCAGCATAGTAAAGGAACAAAAAGCATGCCTTTTCTGGATTAGTATAGGCAGAATAGCAAACACTCCCGTTCCATAATCTCGAAAGAAGGCACATGATCTCAGCTGCAATGTACTGCAAGTGAACACAATTGCACAAATCAACCATTTCATATGAGAAAAAAAAATTGCATTTAACTCAATACAATAGTTAAATACAATGAGAAGCTGAATTGGTAAAGAAAGCACATTCCACCAACAGTTATCAACTAGATCAAGATTCTACTCACTTATTCGAGTTTGAAACTTTAATGTCCATAAAATTATGTGGATCTTGTGGATGCCTGCCACACAGAGGAAGATATGCCGTTTCATAGAAATAAAAGAAATCAGAATCAACAGACTAAAATTATTAGTGCAAACAGACTCACTGCTGCCATCGGAATATAGCATCTGCCTTGGCATCTGTATTGCTTCCAAATGGACCTCGCAACTATGAAGGTTAAGGCAACTCAAATAAATATGCCTAATAGACAACAACAAGCAGCCACATTCCTCTAGTAATACAGATAAATTTGATTTAACAAAAGGATATAAGCAACACTACTTGAACAAAAACAAAGAGAGAATGTCTATCAACGTGAACAAATGCAGCACCACATTAAGAAATCGTTTGCGTTAATATAAACAAAGATTCAATATGAACATTATAAACAAAAGAAAGTAATATACATTAGAAATGAATACTGAGCAAGTTAGGAATGACACATATGAACAAGAAATAAGAAAAGTGACAAGTAAGATACAGTATCAATTGCCATTGGAGAGAACTAACATAGATCTGAAAGAATAACTGAAGGAACAGCTAAAAAGGCATAATCCTAACTGATTTTGGAACTTGCAATGCTAGTGTAGATTCATAAAAAAGTTAAAACCAGAGTCACTAGGTTATCCTCATGCCCTATTTAATAAAGAACCCCCATCCATGTGCACGTATCCTTAATCTCCTAGTGAATATCGTTTAAACATATCAATTTGAATACAATGAGTCAACTGGTCATAAAAAAATGGTAAACATGGCAAAAATGATAGTAAGATACAGCCTGGTTCACACAGCTTAGGCAGATGTTAGGCACTTTATAGAATTTGCATAACTATTTTATCATTTAGACAAATACACTTCAAAATAAAACTCCACCTAGATAATATTAACAGAATAGATAGTAAAAATGCCTCAATTGTAGCACCATACCAAATCTACAAGCCCTGTTGTAAAATTTAATAGAGCTGTCTATCAAAAAAATTTTAAATTAGCATAAAACATGTATAATGTAAACATTTGTTACTTTAACAAGCAAAATAATGTGATACCTTATGGAAAGCAAAACTGAATGCGTAATGTCCATTTTTATTTGACCTTGGAATATAATTGAATAATTAAAATTAAGTTGTGGACAATAAGAAAATTTAATGATGATAAATTTTCGTTACTTAAAAAGGGCCATAAAATTAATTAATTAAATAAATATTGAATATTCCTAAGCCTTTTGGGATTATTCGTATTTAATTTAGTGTCGGACCATGGGTGTTTATTAAGTGACTTGTTTTATATAACAGAGAATTATAAGAGGGACACTTCATTATTTCCCTTATTATTTCCCTTTTGGCAAAGTTTGTTAGAGCATATTTAGTTATTAGTTGCTTTTATACAACTAGTTATACTTTTTTGCCTTTTTACTTAAGTTCACTTAAGAGTGCCTGCTTCTAATTTATCTTCTATGCATCTAATTTAGCTAGAGTTCAGTTTTATTTAGCTCCTCATGCTTGCACATTAGTTCTCCTAAATTTAGCTTAGGGCATCTTTGTGCTTTCTTTATAAGCACCTCAATGTACAATTCTAATTCATTTTGTAATCTTTGCTTTTAAGTAATATAGTATTCATTTGTGCAGCTCTCGTTTGTGGAAGGTGTGTTATTTGCCATTTGATCTTGTAGGTGTTTGTGTTTCAAAATTCAACAAAATTAAATATTAAGAAGTGAGGGAAATTTGAAGAGTTTTCTAGAAGCTCCCTAAAAGGGCTATAAAAAGGCAGAATGGGACTCTTTTAAGATATGTTTGGTTTTTATTTTCTCTTGTAGAGCTCTAAGAACTTCTGACTTCCGGTTCATAAGCCCAAGGATGAAAACCCTTGGATTTGGGCGGATTGGATAAAAATCCAATTCCATCTACTAGGTGGATTCATCTCAAGATTCACAGTTGCACTTCAATATTCAATGTTGGAGGTTTCATCCTAAAATCTGAAAGGATTCTACATATAAGTTTATCAAATTTATTCTCTTTTTAGAGACAAAATGCAGTTATTTTTGAAAATTATTTCATAAGCTTTTTGAGGCATATTTGAAAGCATGGGGTAAAGGACAAATAAAGGGGTCAAAGTGACAATTACAAGTTTTTTTAGTTACGCACGAGTTAGCAAGAAGCCAAACAGATATAAGACAAAGGTTTGATCATTCACTATTTTGGAGAAATTGTAGCATTCTAAAGGGACCACATCATCAGTAGATAATGTACTACGCTACCCTGTTTGCTATTTTTTTCCTTTTTGCAATTTTATCTTAGAGTAATTTCATCAAACAATTTACATACATTTACTGACAAAGTGCATTTACTTCTTGTTCATGAAAACCTCCAATAGAAATAAATACTTGCAATACTGATCTAATTTATTTTAGTCATTCATAGCATACACATGTCTATGGAAAAGCAACATTAACATCATCTAAAACTGAAATACATGAATCATACAACCTATTGTTAACAATATCAGGTTGTTTTGACATTCAACTTGGATATTACAATCAACTATACACTTAGCAAAACTAAATATGGATACCTTCAGAAATATGTGCCTTCTTGATGCTAAAGGTCTGAAATGTCTTCAAATTTACCATCAAATGCTCATACAAAGATTACAACAGGTCTGTCATGATATTTGAGTCAATCACAATCCACAAACCAACAAACCAAGTCTTCAATACTCAAAAAAAAGTACCTCAGAAGTCTGCTCCAGAACCTAAATGCAAGGAAAAGCACAAGGGCGATTCACATAAGAAATTCCAGTCACTTCTTTTACCCTCCAAACTGATTCAGATCTATTAGGAACCCTTAAATGCCTCCAAAAGATAATTTTGCAGCCTTCAAAAACATAGGAAAATATCTAACAAATTCCCACATGCCTATAGCATCCTAAAATTGCACCCCTCACAATTTTCAACTGCATTTGGGTCTTCACCTTAGTGTTTGCGCCCCTCAGCCTGATTGAAGACCTGATTATGCTCTTACACATCATAAATGCCAAAATTATCAACTTTGCACTTGTGCTGCACTTGATCCTAGCCCCAAAATAGGGCAAGACCAGGGCGTACCGCCCTGGTCCTCATTGGGACTAGGGTGCCATTTTGGGCCCTCTTTGAACCCATTTTCCCAAATCAAGTTTGGGTGGGATTCTCCTCTCCGTGTCGGCCTATGTCGGAAAATCAATTAGTTAATTCGACAGGCAAGTATATAAAGAGGTTTCCCCCTCTCATTTGATCATCCATTACATTCATGAGCAAGCATTGAGCATTCAAGAGATCAAGCAATCAAGCATTCAAGAGCAATTGAACATTTTTAGTCTTCCTTCAAGCTTTGGAGCAGTACTAAAGTCAAGATTCAAGCATTGAAGTGGAGATCTACATCCTATTTCATGAAACCCTAATTCCATGTGGAGGCAAGCAAAACTTCACGAGGCATAATCATTTCATTTTCAGTCATAATTCAGCATCTCCCTCAAAAAGAGAACATTTTCTTTTAGTCATTTCAATTACATTTATCTCAATTTCACGGTTAATTCCAAAACCAGGGTTTGACCAAAGGCAAGCCCTTATTCCCAACCTATTTCCCTTACTTTTTGTGTGCAGGAAACCGGTGCGCAGTTGTACTTCTGGAAATAAGCTTTAGACACATAGACAAAACAACCCTTTTCGATGCACGGAAAATTCGGAGGACCAAGAGGCAACGCCACGGCCCCTCCTTTTTCGAGGCATTTTCGCAGGGCAAATCCGAATCAACTTATATTTCTCAGATCTAGGTGCACGACTGAATCCCGCATCTATGGCTCAATATTTTCTCAGTTTTGTCTTCGATTTCAGCACTTTACCCTAAATCAGCATTTCAACTTACAAAAGAGGGAAAAACACATCATAATCAATCAATCCACTCAAAATTCAGTCCTTATCTAATTTGTGATTGAATCTAGTGGATTCCTCCCCTCTTTTGAATGTAAAGGCAAATCCCCATCAAAACAAAAAATTGATTTGGCGATTTCTCCTTCTATGTTGCAAATTGCTGAATCAAATTTTCCCCTTTACAGTGCCAACACCCAAGTTAATTGCTGCCTGCAAGGGGCAACTTAAGCTAGAAAAATAAATGTGAAACCAAAACCCACAAATTATTTATGCATCCTTGTCGCCTAGCCACAAGAAAACCTTTGAGACAATACCCAAGATAATATATGTCCTGTTTTCAGATATATGAGCAAAAATGTGAATATCAAGTAGCTGAAATGGTACGGCCAGGATTGGAAAATGTCTCCAAAAACTCTTGAAACTCGAACAACACTCAAAGAAACCAAACTAGAAATGCACTATGAAATACCTGTAAATCTTTCACTACCATAGATAGTCTTCTTCAAGAGGGATTACAAAAGGTCTGAAAAATGTGTCTTCTTGCTGCTAAAGGTCTGAAATGTCTTCAAATTCACCATCAAATGCTCATACAAAGATTACAACAGGTCTGTCATTATATTTAAGTCAATCACAATCCACAAACTACCAAATTAAGTGTTCAATACTCAGAAAAATGTAACTCAGAAGTCTGCTCCATCAAATAAATGCAAGGAAAAGCACAAGGGCGATTCATCTCTCAGTCTTTGAAAGCTCATGTGGGAGCCTTACTAGGCTGCTTCGAGATAGTTGCAACTCCAGATAAGTGATAGGGTGAACAGAAAACAACTGATATTGCAGATTGGTGAAACAATTGTGGGTATTGTGGAGAATGTGAGGTATCATTTAGTGGGTCAATAGCTCCACGTCAAGGCGTGACTATTTTCACATACACATTATCATTCAAGTTGGAAGAAATTCTATGCAGACTGAATACTATTGTTACCTACTGCTGAATGTTATATGGACTGTGTAATGGTGTAAATACTTTAATGAAGGCGATTTAATGCTGTCATTTAAGGTCAGAAATTAACTGCTTCATTACTCTAAAAACTGCATAAGGTTTAAGTTTCCTATAAAATGAAAACATGTGATTATTGTGATCAGTATGTTATTTATTTTTCTGTTATATAATGAACATATGCACATTAAATATTGAACCCAACACAAAAGAATTACAAAAGCAAACAAATTCAGAAAATTGAACAGCAGTATTTCAAAAATTGAATAGCAGTATACATATATTAAGCCATGGCAGAACCAATGTTGAATCACAAGCAAACAGGGTCATTCAAACCTCTGTCATGATAGAATATATTTGCAAATAGTTCATAAGATCACCAAGAGACAACACTAAACTTTATAGTATATCAATTATGAGGCAAGGTACTACCTTTCTAAACATTTTTGATATCACCACCGTGTGTTGTTTCTACCAGCAATTTTTCAAGTCTAAATGCACAAGAAATTAAAAAACATAAAGGGCCAATACAAAAACTACAAGAGAAGTTGTAATTTAAGAGTTCATCCTAATGCAATTTGTGAGTACAAAAACACAAAAAAAAAACAGTTCAGGATACTGTAGCAGTGAAATCCACACGAGGGTCATCAGGTGGCCTCAGCAAGATTCTAGCCATCATTTGTCCTGACTCTTGAAAATAGTCCCCAAAAAGGCATGCTCTTGAAAGCTTGCTAAATAAAATATCATAGGATGACTCTAGCATCCTGCAAACAACCCAAAAATATATTGGAAAATACACAAAGAAATATGGTTAATTAGGCAATAATAACTTATGCTTTCACTTATCAAAAAAAAAAAGAAATTTAATGCATCCTTCATCCATCAGAAGGCAGATACTTGTGGCCCTCCAGTATAATAAAACGATTTCCAAATAGTTTTTTCTGTTGGGATAATGAATTTCAATTTGGTTATAGAAAAGATTGCACACATGTACAAGACTGAAAGGTATTATCTGAAATGCCCATGTTATAATTGCAAAAGCTTTCAAGGGACATTTATGAGGAAAGAATTTCTATAACATTATTGTTTATAAATATAAATTTTCATTGTTTACTCTATTATTTAGCAACCCAAAGCTTCTGAAGGATATTTTACAGGGGGATTCTGAATGGTAACAGACAGAAGTGCACACTTCACGTATCAGACTACTGAAGAACCCACTGTCAACAGGAAGGGATGATCATGCAAGTTGGGTGAGTGCAGGGGTGCATGCTCAACAGTACATCGTAGACCAAAAAGGATTAAGTGAGCAAACCAGCAGAAAAAAAAATATTTCCAAACAGCAGATAACAGTGTTTGGTCTCTCAGAACTCGCATCTTAGGTTAATATTTTACCTTCCTGGTTAGTCAAGAAAAATGCCATCTTTCATACAGTTCAATCAAAAAGCAGGCTTGGGAGATGCTAAGATGGCCAGTAGTTTAACCTCTACAAGGTAAAACCCATCTGTACTCAAAATACAATTCAAGCCTATGGCGTCCCTTAAGCACAAGGTAATGGGAAATCACATTTAGATCTGCTGATTGTTAACAAATCTCCATCTTTGGGATCCAACCATCTTCATATCTTTGCCTGCAATTCATCTATCCCTACACGGAACATCCACTGTCAGCAGCTCCCAACATGCATGAAGCATAACAACAAGTTTCTCTTTAACACTAACAATTGCAGGTAGCTGCAAAATTAAACAAAGTTTGAAAATGCTATCATTTGTAAACTAGTGGATAATGGCCAAATGTATAAAATCTTTGATAAAAGAATTCCCAGTTCTTAGAACTCAGTCTTCAGAATTATCATGACAAGAGTAACAAATTAAATAGAAGGTATGTGACTAAAATAAAAAAATTATAGATAAGGTTCAGTACACTTGAGCTCTTTTTATTTTTTATTAGTATCAATTATCATAGTTGCAGGTGGGTGATTATATCCATCCAACATGCACACTGTGGTGAAGTTTGGAATCATCTGAATAGACAGTTTGGAAAGATTCAAACTATGATTTGATTCATTGCAAGGGCATTGTCCAAGCCAAGGTTGTTTCTCAGCCCCTTCATGTAGGGTGTATCTTCAATTTTTTTATTTTCTTTACTCAAATGTTAAAATACCCCCGTCATTCAGCTCCAAGTTGGAAAAGAATCAAGATGTCCATATTTCACAAGTTTTCCTTTAGATGGGTTGAGGACTCTTCAATCTCCTTGGCCATCGACATTGTTGGCATTCACAGACCAATTTTCTTCTTTAGTGTGTCAACGGACCTATTAATCGGCCTCCTTTACTCAAATACCCTTTTCATGCATCCCTCCTTAAGTTCTTCCCTTCAAGAAGGCAATCAGTAAAGCTCTGAAAGAAGATATATATGAAATTACATACCAATAACTTGGACCTCTTCCTTTCCCTAGTCTGTCAACCCCAAGATGGTTATCTATCCAAATATTTCTTCCACACTATGGATGATATTCTCATCCAGCCTAACTATATCTAGTATCATTGGTATCATGATTTGAGAATCCATCTTGGCCAACTCATAGTGTGCTCCCTCTAACGTTGAATTGGGATAAACCACCAAGATTTGTAGCCTCTATTCTCCTAAGGAAGTGGAGAATGTATTTTCAAGTATCACATGTACTAAAAAAAGCTGAGATGGGTGGAAATATTTGTACAAATTTTGGAGGTTCTTAATCCACATTCTCCTTTATCTTGAACAAAGGAACCTAATCCTCAATCTTCAAAAGGTTATTTACTTTCAATAAAATTTACAAGGAACCCTTAGGACTGCCAAGCTAATTAACTCCTTTGAACCCATCTTAGATGTTGGAGTGTAAAGAACTGTCCTTCTGCACTTATGGTTTTCAGTTTGTGTGGTTTGACATTTTATCAAACACTTTGCATGCATTCACTTTGTAGTCTGATTTTTTTCTGAGTTTGTATTTTATGTTTGTCTAATTGCAATATGGGTTCTGAATTTGTTTGCCTTGCTCTTGTTGTTCCAAATATAACAGCGAATACCACAATAATATTCCAACATATAATAGCAGAAAAAATTGAAGAGTTTGCTGATAATTTGTTTTCAGACAACATATGAACTGAAATAGAAATGTTTCTTTTCTATTCTCAACATTGTATCACAAAATAATGTCATTACAACATACCTCAGCGTTGCTGGTCTATCTGGGCCCTCTAACCCTAGTCGCCACCATGAAATCTCAGTCTCAACTTGACCTCCTTACATGCTATCTCCAGCTCCAAAATCATTAATATCCTTAATCTCCTTAATATCCTGCGATTCTCCTAACAGCAATGGCACTGGTATCATAGCCACAACTGCTTCTGCAATAACAGCAATAATGCACTCCCACCGTGTTAGATGTAACACCAGATTCAACTATGGGCAGCCAGCATAAGGATAGACGTCTTCAGCTATGAACAACCTCCACAGTGATATGAATCAGACATTCACTACTCTGAAAACCCTTCAACACCTACCAAGTAGTCACGCCCAGCTCATACCCTTGTTTCAGAACTGTAAATGAACTACGAACTGTTAAGGAACTGCTTAAAGACCTGAATCCATTAAACAAACCTTCGTTTGAACCATTCAAGCATAGATATGGCTTTTCCTTGCTCAGATAATTTTCTTTGATAGCTGCAAATAGTTTAATCTCCAGATTGTATATTCCAACAGCATAGAGATTGCTAGCTATGAGGTTTTTCATCCTCAAAGCCCTTTGAAACAAACTCTCCAGAGAGCTCACAATATCTCCAACTTCTCCAACAGAAAATAATAAAACCAAGCATGCCTGTACGACCCAGCTGAAGGCCAATATATATCTCTCTTTGGAGGTCGACTTCCCAACATATACAATGTGGAATATTTTATTAATTTTAACTCAAGTGATTTGAGGCCCATGCAGCCTCATGAGGCATCCAGCCTAGGACAGCACACCTTTCAACACAACTTAAAATAATAAAGTGACTTTATAATAAACATGTAATTATAATTTAATAGTCACTTTATTAATACTGCATCAACTTCAGGCATTAAAATAAAATATCAATCAGACTTGGAAAACTCTGTGCAATAGCTCATTGGAAAGATCTAGGCGAAATGCTCCAAGACCGATACTGAAAATACGGAATCACTGCCCAAAGCTGACTTACTATAAATAGTAAATCCTTCAAAACCCCATCAAATGAACTCGGTTTGGCCTCAAAATAAAATTGCCTAGGCCAAAATCCATCTAGATCCCTTTGGAGTCCTGGTTAGCCCTCGGGACCAAGGCAAAATGGGCTAATGACAAAACGCAAAGTGACCGGCTAAAATGGGGACATTACATGGAGCCATTAAGCACTCTTCAATTACTCTAGATTCACACATAAATGAGAAAAGATCAATGAGACCACATTCATCTTTACCTGATTCTACCCTTACTCAATTACAGTATCAACAAAATTCTATTTTCATTGTCCACAACCTGGTAGACAAGGATGGACATCCATTATGAGTTTAAATTCTAACTCACTCTTGAGGTTTGGACTTGGTACTAGGAAAGGCTCTAACAGGGGTACCTTGTGTTGGTGCTCAAACACATAACCCCACAAATGCTAAAGATTTGCGCCAACACTTAAGGCAAGAGTATTTAAACAAAAGTAAAAGGTGAGGGGTAAGTCAACAAAAGTAAAAATTTCGACTTATGATCAGACAACAAAATGAATTGACTAATGCTTGTGAATGGGTAAACTCACCTTCATCCTTAGGCTCTACTAGACCTGGAGGGTGTTCCTTGAGGTGTTATGTCATGTCCTGCCCAAAATTAGGCTTTATAAATACAAGTTGCAGCACTGAGAACATGAGCAACTAAAATATGAAAGCCGACCTAGATTAAAATGATGATAAGGGCCGACTAGAGGAATAAATAAATAATAATATTAGCAATAAGTAATTAGATGAAGGCCAGCCAGGTATTAGGGAAAAGTAAATTAATATATAAATAAGTGAGGGCAGCAATAACTCTTAATGTATATAGAAGCAATCTCACAGAATGATTCCAAGAAATAATGCCCAGATTAATAAATTAATTAAACACCAAAGGGTGTGATTTCACACAAGGCTCCAGCGGTTCATTTAGAAAAGACACCTCTCTTGAACAAAGGATGAGGGATGTCGCCTATCTTGAGAACCATAAAGAGGCAAGAAGTCTTTTAGAGAAGACATCAAATGGAACCAGCTTAAAAGTTTATAATTAATATTCAGCAGTTCGAATACATTTGTAAGTTTGGGTATAAGTTCTTAATGCACAGCAAGATGAATATTATCTGTTCATTGATGATTCATAATATGTTGTTGGTTATAACTGTTTTTAATATATATATATATGACGGTCTATAATATATCTGACTAATTATGACTGTTTATAATATGCTGTATGTTTATGACTGCATATATATCACAGTAAATATCAATCTAATTGATGATATTATGCAGTTAATTTATTACATGTAGAATATATTCCTTCATATGTTATGAAAGTAACCAGCCATGGTAGAGAAATTGGGGAATTACAAGTAGGGGAACGGCGATGGGCTCATCTTCTAGGAACACCACCTCATGGTATAAGACCAAGGAGTCCCATGGGGATTAATAAATTAATTAAACACCAAAGGGTGTGATTTCACACAAGGCTCCAGCGGTTCATTTAGAAAAGACACCTCTCTTGAACGAAGGACGAGGGATGTGGCTATTCACCCTATCTTCAGAACCATAAAGAGGCAAGAAGTCTTGTAGAGAAGACATTGAATGGAACCAGCTTGAAAGTAAATAATTAATATTCAGCAGTTTGAATATATTTGTGGGTTTGGGTATGAGTTCTTAATGCACACCATGATGAAAATTATCTGTTTATTGATTATTCATAATATGTTGTTGGTTATAACTGTTTATAATATATATATATATATATATAACTGTCTATAATATATCTGACTGATTATGACTGTTTATAATAAGCTGTATGTTTATGACTGCATATATATCACAGTAAATATCGATCTAATTAATGATATTATGCAGTTAATTTATTAGATGTGGAATATATTCCTTCATATGTTCTGAAAGTAACAAGCCATGGTAGAGAAATTGGGGAATTGCATGTAGGGGAATGGCGATGGGGTCATCTTCTAGAAACACCACCTCATGGTATAAGACCGGGGAGTCCCATGGGGCAAAAGGGATACAAGGGTACTGCCTTTGAGCTTAGAAAGGATGGAGATCCGGGGCACCCATTTGTGAATGCTCCTCATGTTCTCTATCATGGTAAATGAATGCATTAAGAATGTTCTATCATGGGAAGTAGGATAAAAGTGGCAAGATTGAGGGGAACGGTTATAGGACACCTCACTAGGTACTCCACCTCATATGGATAGCACATGCCACATGAGGCCAAGGGGGGATAGTGTTCCGCCCTTGGGCCTAGGGTAGAGGAACTCTAGGGCACCCTATCTTAGCTCTTCTATGGTTGAGCCTTCTCAAACTGATTTAAGTGATCTTGTGATTAAATCTATACTTCTAATATATGCTTGATGATTTCTAATTAAAGAAATCTATTTTATGAATTATGATTGTAAATGATTCCTAACTTGTTTGTGGGTGTCAATCAAAGTGAAAGGTATCTCTAACCCTACTTTGTTTCAATTAAAAATTGTGATCTAGGGCAAAATTTGGGTATTTATAATTTGAGGACATTACATGTTACTCTGAGATAAATGAAGATTCAAGGGTTATGGAACAAACCTTGAGACAAATCATACCCAATACACATTTAAATTGTATTTGATTGACGATAAGTGCCTCTTGAAACAAGAACTTTACACCTATATAAGAAAATGCACTAATGATATAGAGACTAAAACGCCGCCTTCTTAATCCGTCAAGATTGTTTGATGCAATATCTCACTTAAAAGATGGGTGCGGCAAATACAAAAATGCATACCTAACTGCGAATGATATTTGTGGAACACACAAATGCTATGTAGTATTGTTGTGACGTATTCACACATCGCCCCATTGCAAATGGGGACCCCTACCTTTGGCTTTCTAGGCTTAGTTTAGTTTGCTTGGTTGCCTGGTCTTGGCTTTTAGTCTTTGCATTGAAGGGTTGCCAGGGGGCTCAATAGGATAGCAGGGTCTACTTGAGTTGAGGTGGGTCAGTAGGTGGTCCAGGCCAGGGTCTCTTTGAAAGCCTTCTCTAGGTCAGGCTTTTCTCTTGTTTCTAGGTTAAGTCTTGATTGAGTTTGAGGAAGTTCTTATATCCTGCTAGGAGTCTTGCCTTTTGAGACCTATGTCTTTGAGTTCAGGAAATGAATGAAGGTTTGTGAGTGAGTATCATCAAGGATTTTCCCTTTGAGCGTTTGAGATTGGTTCAGTTGATGAATGATGAAGTTCTAGGCATTTGATTTGGAGAAAGGTCAGAAATTTGAGCATTTTACGAAATTTCGCTCCTGACCCTTCCAAAGGATCTAGAGCGAAATCCTTAGAAAGACCTAATTTGTCATCAAAAGCATTAAGTTGACATCACCTTGAAGGCAAATGGACTTGATTAAGATGAAGGAAGGACCCAAAAGCCAAGACTAAGAGCAAAGTTGAGGGGAAATTGAAGAAATTGGGCTTAAAACATGAATTTCGCTCCTGACCCTTCCAAAGGGTCCAAAGCAAATTTCTCTAAAAACCTCTCCTGCTTCTAGCATAGGTTAAAATCCTTAATTCCACGCCTTGAGTGAATAAAAAATGGACTTATACATGCCTTTAGAAATGAGCTAAACCAAGTGAAATGAGGAAAAGTGAGGAATTTGAGCCTAAAATGTAAATTTTGCTCATGACCCTTCCAAAGGGTCCAGAGCGAATTTCTCCATGAAGCATTATATCTTGCTCAAACCTTTGAACTAACTCATTCCTAGGCATTTTTGAAGCCAAAAAACTTGTTTTTGATGAGGAAAGGTTGAAAATAAAGTCAATAATGATAAATTTGAGCCTAAAACATTAATTTCACTCCTTACCCTTCCAAAGGGTCCAGAGCGAAATTTTTCTAAGCTCTTGACCCTTCCAAAGGGTCCAGAGCAAAAACCTTAGGATAGATTATTTCCTCACCAAAAACATTGAGTAGACACCACTTTGAGAGCAAGTTGGCTTGAGTATGATAAGGTAAGGGTGGAAAAATCAAATCCAAGGCAAATTGAATGTGATTTGAGCCTACAATGCAAATTTCGCTCCTGACCCTTCCAAAGGGTCCAGAGCGAAATTCCTAGAAGGACTCCCCAATTTCGCCTAATGCACTAAAAGAACCTTATTTAAGCTAAATTGACGGCAAGTTGACTTGATGGTGATAGAAGGAGGTTTAACAATTTAAATTCAAGGCAAAGAAAGGAGAAAAGAAGTGTGAATTGAGTCTAAGGAAGAATTTCGCTCCTGAACCTTCCAAAGGGTCCAAAGCGAAATTTCCTAAAACCTCTATTTGCTCCTTGTTGAGATCAAGAACCTTATCCCTATGTGGCATAGTTGAGGGAAGATTGATGCATATTTGCCTTGCAAGGTGGATTAGAGCAAAGGAAATGATGGAATTAAGACTAAATGGCAAATTTCGCTCCTGACCCTTCCAAAGGATCCAAAGCGAATTTCACTTAAGCCCCTGACCCTTCCAAAGGGTCCAGAGCGAATTCTCTTGAAACCTCCTTTTGCTCTCAATTTTGTATCGAGCCTAACGTTGATGGTGGTTGATTGAACTTGAGGCATCCCTACACATGCATTTGAGTGAGTTGTGGTCTCAAAGTGTGAAGAATTTGTCCAAAAATGCCAATTTCACTCCTGACCCTTCCTGAGGGTCTACAGCGAAATTCTTAGGAGATCTTTTGTTTTGCCTAGGCCCTTGAGCAAAACCTATTCCTAGGCAATTTTGGAGGCGAATGATTTGATCTTGGTAAGGTAATGTTGAAAATGAGGTCTAATTGAGCAACTTTGTCAATTATAGGTCCTGTCCTTGGAGAGGATCCAGAACGAAATTAATATTAATGTCTTCTTGTTGATGATTTAAGGTAAGAAATGCCATGTTAGAATCAACATATCATGTGTACTTAATCATCTTTTGTTTGTTTTGCAAATCAACAAAATCGAGATGGAGGAAGATCAAGCCAAGACAAGGAGGACCTATTCAAGTTCCATCATCATCAAGGACACTTTAAACGCGTGTGGGAAGACTCAAGGTGCTACTAAGTTGAAGGACTTCAAGTGTTCAAGGAATTGCAAGCGATGGAGCTGACCATCCTCAAGGACCTCGTTCTACCACATGGAGAAACCAAAGGATGTCAAAGAGAAAGATCTTATAAACATTTCAAGGCGAGGTGAGCTACCAGAGGAGGAAAGACTTGATAAAGAAGAAGTCTTCATCAAGCACAAGAGAGTCAAGGAGAGGTACATCATTCATCGAGCACATCAAGGACGGAAGAGGATCAACCAAAGTCAATGCAAGGGTACGTTGAAGAAGCAAATAGTTTCAGAAGAGTTAATCAAAGTTATCTTCTCATCATCATCACATTGAATATCAAGAAATCCAAAGTTCCTTAACCAAGGCACGAACGTAGGACAAGGTGGCATCCCAGTCACTGTTCCTCTAATCAGAAGGCCCCACATCAGCATTTCCAAATTCAATGTACCTAGCTCACCAGTGATGGCACAAACTTCGAGGCACCTGCCCCTGCTTCCTATTGGTTCTCAAATTTTGAATGTGATTTTCTCATTGGCTAAGGGAGTTTGTTGTAACAAACCGTAATTAGGGTTTTCATCTTGTAATCCTAGCCATTGATTGTAAATCAATCGGAGCCATTAAAATGTAAAGAGCTCCCTATATAAAGCTTTGGCTCTTCATTTATAAAAGTTAATAGTTAGTTGATAGTTAATAGTCAGTAGAATAGTCAATAGCAGAAGAATAGTGAATCAAGTAGCAATTAGAATAGAGTAGGAGGAGAAGGCAATAAATTGTTGCCTAAATTGTAAATGAACTCCATTTTCATTGAAGTTATGGTGAAGTGTGTCATTTCTTTGCAATATGCATGGTCTCTTGTTGAATCTTCGTTTTAGATGATAGATAATTAGATTGAATGAAGGAAGTTACCGAATGCACTCACATGGAATCCGCCTAGTCCAAACCAATAGCCTCTTGCTGATTGTAAGGGCGCCCTGCGTGGTCAACTGGCATTGAATGAGCTTAATATTGAATTGTTATGCGTCTAGTGTTCATGCATTAACTTGAATGGTGATCAGTGTTTGACGGTGATGATTTGAACATCTTCAGAACTACCCTAGAAGATCGCACTGAGCTGGTGTTGAATTGTTCAGTTTGATGGTGAGACCTAGCCCAGTAGGACTCCAACTAGTCATTCATCTATCTTCTTGCATTCTAGGTCTTAGAGTAGACTTTTTGAGCCTTTCATCTTTTGCTATTTCTTTATTATCTCGGTGAGTAGATAGGACTTGAGTTCCAGCAAATCAAATGCTCAAGCATTCGAATGTAAGTCCCCTTATGATTCCAGCATAATCACATCATACCACAAGAGCTTATCCACATGTAGAGACCCTACATATAAGAACCTTGGAGTTATTTCAATTGATCCTTAGGCAAATCTTCAACATTCGGATAACTTTGTTCAAGAGAGGATAAGATACCTTGGTATTTTATTCTGTGTTCACATGTGCATGAAAAACACATGAACAAGTAGCAAGCAAAGAGATCATGCAATGTGGTAAATCGACTACTTCTACTAGCACTATTACGACCAAGGTTGATATTTTGTTGTTTCATCTTAATGAGATATGATGACAACAAGTTGGACAAACTGCAAACAAGTTGTTTTGTCCTATATGGGCAAATAGAACTATGCTAAGTGTAATGTCCCCTTTTTGGGATGATATGGTTTATGATTGGATTACCCTATTATTGGCCCTCATAGGCTAAGACTAACGGTTAGAGGGTCCAAGTTGGCAGTGCAGGACGTTTATTCCCATTCCGAAAGTCAAAAGTGTTCAGGATTGCTATTTGTTTGACTCAGTTTCACACACTTACTATTTATAGTAAGTCAGTGGTTGTTTGAGAGGGACCCTTACCATTTTTAGTAAGCTAGTTGGAAGCACAGTGGATGCAGTGGTTGACTCCCAGGTTCAAACGAAATCGAGGAATAATGTTTATCTATGGAGTTATGTTATTTTAATTATTAATAAAGTAATACTTTATTAATAATAAATCATTATAGGCATATATAAAAAATTTATTTGCACTTTGAGGGGTCAATTCAACATTAAAAATAGGACATGTTATTTAATTAATTAGGCGCCAAGACCAAGGAGGATATTAATTATTAATAAGTGCAAATTTGGTGATGTTATTAAGTAATTAAAAAGGTGCTTTTTCAAGGGAAATCGACCCTTTCATGAGAAATATATAAAGTGCCAAGAGAAGATCGAATTCATTATGATTGAGCATTTGTTACTCCTCTTTTTTTAGCAGTGGGAAGAAACCAAGGGTTTCCAACACTTCCATCCATTGGAGAACGTCAACTCTTCAGTGTTGCAGCTATTCTGAGATGGTGAAATATCCATTGAGGGTAGCAACCGGAGTGGCGTCACTCAGAGGTCACAATTGTGCGAATTAGAGAAGGATCCATCAAGGGCATCAAGTAGATTGTTGATGATAACGAGTAGATCACTTTGGGCAGCGATCATTAGTTGACTGGGCACATTATTTGCAGGCCGTACAGCTCTCTAATCTCCAGCCGTACCATTATTCCAGTCAAGTAGTTCAAACTTGTAACTAGTCCCAGCAGTGGCTTATATGCAGCAGATTGAACTCGTAATTAGTCTCAGCAGTGGCTGCCTATAACCGGTTTTGATCAAAATTACTTAGTCATCCCTTTAGGAATGCATTTGGTTTCTAAGCCGTTGAATAAATTTAGTGAGATAGAACAGCAATGAAAGGAAGGAGAGGTTGCAAGATAAATGTTTGATGTAATGCCTATGGTTATAATCTTCATAGATAGCATAACAGTCTGCAGGCCAACTGTTTGAATTAATGTCTAGTTGCTGTAGGTGCATATTTACATTGTGTGGGTCATCTTTATGCATTTAAAAAGACAAAAGAATTGCACTTACATTTTAGTTCTTTGCCTAGGCATCTTAGTAATCATTTGGAAAGCATTTAAATCGCATTGGACAACATTTCAAGCAAGCATTAACAAACTTATACACAAACCAGCAAGCATAGAGGTTGTATGCAAAGTGTTTGACAATATTCCTTGAGCCTTTAATCAGCACTTTCGAGGTCAGAATTGGCAAAGGGATACCACACTAAGCTAGGTTTTATATGTGCAAATTGTAAGCAAATGATATTTCAAAATAAACAACTAAACATATATTTATAATCCATCAACAAACCTATACAATTCCTATGCAACTTTGATAGGAGATCTTACAAACAGTCCTCGTGTTGACAAATAGGTCAAGAAGAACATTCAAATCAGAAAATCTGATTAAGAGGATCAAACCAACCATCAAAAGCTTACAAAAATGCTCATCAAGATATTTAAATGGTTAAGAACCACTTGTATATTCATTCCTCAACGAGATGCAAAAGCAATGAGACACTTGGGTAGTGAGAACCAGATTCATACCTTCCATATCAAAAATGTTTAGCTTGTTACAAGATGCAAAGACACTTGGGTAGTGACAAGCAGATTTATACCTTCCATATCAAAAATGTTTAGCCTATTACAAGATGCAAAGACAAACACGTGCAGTTTCTCTTCTCTTTGCTATTCTAAAACTGTGCCAACAAACAATCATTTTCCCTTTCCAAACCATCAATATATAGCATTCAACTTCAACAAGCATTCGAGGGAAATTCAAATCCATGTCAGATTATGATCAAATCAACCATAAGGCATAAACAACACTTTACCAAAAGATCAACACTCTAAAGAAAAGAGTACCCTAGAATCACAAGGTTTGCCTCGCGAAGCTACCTAGACAACACACTCATAGCTACGAACATGCAGTGACACCCAATGACATACAAAAACCATGAAACTGTGTGAGAAACCAGCTTGGGCTCAACCACCAACTCCATCCAACATTAAACTAACTCAAGTTGAAGAAAAGCATTTGAAACAAGAAGACTCGCCAGTAACATCCACAAGGCCCAAGATAAATGTTTGACTAATGCTCTATCATCACAGATATGCACCAAGGCCCTTAGAAACAATACCAATGTTGAGAAGACATTCAATTGTGAGGTCAACCATAAAAGTCATAATTTCAAACGCACAATGAGAGGTGCAAATGGGAGCAGGGTAGGTGAGATGAATAATGTTTGGCAAGGTAGATCAACATTTTGAACTTTGTTTGAATACATCGGAAGGATAGTAGACAAATTGTCACGTACAACTTGCACTCATATTTGGAGAAATGCAAAGATAATACATAGAAAAAAGTTCAAGGCACCTTGAAAGACATTGCATAACATGTTGTTGTGGGAAAGCACCAACCCACTAGAAATGCACATATCATCTATAATGTCCTATTTTGGCAGCTAAGTGAAATTAAATAATAATTAATTAAATTATTAATTTGTCTTTAAGTTATTTAAGGCAATTAATTATTTAATATAAAGAGACTTTTATTAAAGTTCAAAATTAAAATATTACTAAATTCACTATTATTTTAATATTTATACTAGAAACAGTTGCCAATAAACGATTATAAAAAAGGATGGCGGAAGAAAGAAAAGGGCATTCAGGAAAATATTTTATTGCAGAACATTAGAGAGCTTTGGCTTTCAGAAGGAGGACGGAAACCCTCAAACTTGTAGGGTTGGACAAAAACCCAACCTGATACTAGCAGTGGATTCATAATGGAGTTCACATTTGGGCATCAATGGTGAAATTTGTGGAGTCTTCTACGAAGATGAATTTCATAAGGGATTCAGAATAAAGATCAATCTCAAAGGTATTTTTATTATTTGCAATATAAGGGTCTATTCTCATAAATGTATTTATTGGTGCTTAATATTATTGAGTGTTATTTTGGCGAAATTCTCGTTATTAAATATTTTGGTTTGAACACCCAATTCAAAGAAATATTTTAATTTAGTATTGTTGATGCCAAAATAAATGGAATTGCTCTTTCCTATTGGCCATCAAATCTTTGGCATTAATACTTCCTAAGCCGTGGAGAAGTGTGAAAGTTTTAACGAGATTGTTTATTCTCACATAATTTCTTGAAGCGCAAATCACAAGTAACGCATCACAGAAATCGTCAGTTCATCCTTTCTATAAAGATAATGTTATTCCAACAATGTATTTCTCGTGCCTCAACCTCCAGTTAACGGATAGCAGAAGCATTCATGTCCAGAGTTTGAGCATTCCTTATAGTTTATCGAGTGGCTTATTTTCTCATGTGAATCAGGGTCTGATTTATTTTAGGTCTGACCTTCAATTCTGTTTCTTGGGTGCATAATGCATGGGAGATTGCATTATGAGGGCACATTGTGCACATATGTTTGCAGTGTGTGCTCTGTGCTTAACTTGGCCAGATTTTTTATTTGTTTCCCGCCATTCCCTGAGCGATTTTGTCATGGTTCGATTCACCATTGCCTGAGATTGCTCTGTTTTCTCCCTTTAGGTCTGAGTTTGATGTCTCCCAAGGCAGAGCGCATTCTACTGGGGTTGATGAACATAATTTTGATAAGGGCAGATTTGAAGGTCCCTGTGGCACAACACAGAGCACATTCTGCAAGTGTGCAAACACAAGATGTTGAGCACATAGTGTAGCTGTCACTACACAAAGGAGGGTGCGCTGCGTATGTGTCACTACACAAAATGGGGGCAAATTACATGTCATTATGCACAGCGCACCCATCTCTATACTTAATAAAATTTTGAAAGATATCTTCAAGTTTAGGTAATTTGATAGCCTTAACACCCATTCCATCTTGAGCGCATATTACATTTGGACATGCACAAGATGGGTGCATTGTGCAAGCAAGCATGCACTATGCACCCAAGCTTATACTTAGGGAAAATATTGATTTGATTCCCATTCCTGAGCACACTACAGGAGGTCTTCTAAACAATTCTGGTCTGGTTTCGATGCTTGATTTCAGACCTGATCATTTACCTTTAGGTCTGATTTCATGTTTTTCAGGTCTGATCATATATTTCTGAGTTGATTTCTGGTTGCTTATAGTTCTAATCTTTGTCCTCCAAAGCCTGATTACTCCTCCATGAGCACACCTAGGGTGTGAGTTCCTTGAGCGGTGTTGAAGTGGCACTAGCATTGGCGCATAGTACACATGTAGGTGTACAAATATTGCAGGTTCACATTTAGCCAAAATTTGCCCTCCTCCTAACTTGAGCGTATTGTGCCTATGAGTATGCACAAGGATGTGTGTTAGTGCAAGGCATGGCTAGGGCGCATAGTGCACACACAAGTGCACAAAATCATCCTAAGGGTTTTCAACACTTAGACAAAATTTTACTTTGCCCTCTACTCTTGAGTACAAATAAACACCTTGTAGGTACAATGAAGAGCACATAATGCAAGTGTATATGCACAAAAAGGGGGGGGTTGATTTTTTACTTAGTCAAATTTTCATGATTCTCCCCAAAACTAGGTCTCATGATGTGAACATGAAATTTATGACCTTTAAGCATTATGCTTGCAGTTCCTAACGGAACTACAAGCAAACTTACCCCTTTTAACTCATATATCCATTTCAAACAATAAACCCTAATCAATGACAACTTTAGCAACCCTAGCAAGATTTTTTGCAATTTGGGAACATTGACAACTTTTCTTACTCCACCACAACATTAGCAACTTTTACAACTGTTGTGACACTTGCAACTTTGACCCTAATCCTCAACTGACTGAACCAAAAGACTAAGACATTGATGCCAAGCTAAGACAACTAACAAGAAAACCCCAAGCTAGAAGCGAAAAAGTGGAGGTCCCAACTTACAATGGGGCGATGTGTGAAAACGTCACAACAGAGACCACGAACCATATATTGTTAAGCACACAAATATACTGAGGTGGGGTGAAACAGTATATACCAATTTTAACTTCAAAACCAATGCAACATTTAAATCATTACTACATCTCACATAATCATTAAAGAAAATATGCAAATGATCAACAGGAACACACATCAACACTTGAGAACACCAAATATACATGGAAACCCAGAAGGGAAAAACCACGATGAGCATAGTTGCTAGGGTCTAATGTCCAAATCCAGCCTCACAAAGAAAATAAAGAACTTCCAATGTTTTGCAAGCAACAGCCTACAATAGTTTCAACCTAAGATGAAGACACTGGTCCCCAATTAGATTTGTAGGCACCAATCCATAGGAGCCACCAATCCCCTAATCCAAAGAACTAAGCACCACTTAGATAATGAGGCACGAACCTCAATATACAAATAAGAGATACAAAAGCTATAATATGTGGACCTTCACAACTCAACTTACATCATCTATCTAATCTGATCTACATCAAAACACTCTCGCAATGTGCTTAGGATATGCATCATTGTTCGCACACTTGACCACGTCTATCCTTCTCCTTATTAAGTTAGCTTGCACAACTTTTGCCACATCCCCAACAACCACACTTGGAATGAAACAAGATCAGTCATATGTATGCATTCCTATGTTAATTACATCTTTATGTAGGCCTACAACATATTTATAATATTCACTACACAGACATAAGAACATTCCTTAAACCAAATGAAAGGTTGGCTCGGTCCTAAAGCCAACACGTTACACCCAGAGTAGGATCACGCTATGTGTTACCCAACACAAAGTCAATTGGTCCCAAACTACACTCACGCTTCTTGCAGCTCACACACAATACCATTCTCTAGTGCATCCAACAAGAACATCTACACAGTCAACTAGCTACCACAATGACCACTCTGTCACTTATAACTTTCTATCGGCTTGACCAAATCCTCTTAAAATCTGGAATAACATACATCATGTGCAACTTCACTTTACTTCCAAACCACAAGCCATAACTATTAGCTACAATAGAATGTGGTATTGTTGATGTATCTTTTGTACACGACCAAACACAAAATAAAATACCTAAAGGTACCTTATCCTCTCTTGAACGAAGTTTCCCGACTACTGAAGATCTCGTCGATGGATCAATCGGAGTAATTCAAAGGTTCTGATATGTAGGTTCTCTACGTGTGGATAAGCTCTTTGCGATACAATGTGATTTAGCTGGAATCACAAGGGGACTTACATTCGATGACCTGAGCATCTGATTTGCTTTGGATATCACTGGAACATGGAATTTCACCGGCCCTTGATTTTTAAAAAAAGGAAAAAGGATAAGGGTCGGAACGGGATCTATTTCTAACACTAAGAACGTAAGAGCAATGAATGACCTTTGATGAAATTCTAACTAAGTCTTGCTTTGACATCCTAGGATCATCTCCACAAGATTAGTGCGATCTTCTGAGGAAAGCTTTATGATGTTTAGATCACCGCTACAAGCATGGACACCATCAAGTTGATGCACATCAATGAAGAAGCGATAACTGAAGTTAAGCTTAAGCTGAATGATTCCAATTGACTACGCAAGGCAAGTTTGCAGTCAACAAACTGCTAGTAGTATGGATATACGAATTTCACCGTTGTACAAATTTCTTCCATTCACCTAATAACATGAAATCAAATTTGAGAAGTATAGAGACCATGCAAATTGTTGAACCGACCCATAGAATTCACCATTTCTTCAACGAAGTTTAAAAGTCTTTTGCAACGATATCTTGGCAACAATCTTTTGCCTTCTCTTTCTACTCTACTCTAACTATTTCCTATTCTCTTGACTATTCACTATTAGCTAACTATTAACTATTAACCTTTACAAATGAGGAGCCAGGGCTTTATATAGAGAACCCTTTACAAACAGACGGCTCTGATTGACTTAGAACCAATGGCTAGGATTACAAGATAGAAACCCTAATTAGGGTTTGTTACAACAAAATTCCTTAGCCAATGAGAAAATTACATTCCAGGAGCGAGGACCAATAGGAAGCAGGGGTAGGTGCCTCAAAGTTTGTGTCGTCCTCGATGAGTCAGGGACATTGAATCTGGACACGCTGAGGTGGACCAATCCGACCAGAGGAATGATGACTGGGATGCCACCTTGCCTAATGCTTGTGACTTGGTTGATCCTCCTCTGTCTTTGATATGATGAATGATGTACTTCCTTTGCTTGACCAGGCTTCCTTATTGTCAAGTCTTCCTTCCCCAGTAGCATATCTCACCCTGAAGTGTTGGCAAAGCCTTTCTTTATCATCTTGTGGTAGAATGAGTTCTTGAGGCTAACTTGAACTCCTTGAACACCCCTAGTCTTCCAACGCTTCAAAGCACCTTGAGTCCTCCCTTTGTGCATGTGGAACCTCCTTGATGATGATGGACTAGAAGAGGTCGTCCTTGCCCTGGTCTTCTTCCATCTGCAAAACCAATCAAAAGGCGATTAAGGACACATAATGAATTCATTCTAACATAGCATTTCCTACCTTAAATCATCAACAAGAAGACATTAAAACGAAGTTTGCCCAAAATTATCCATAGGGACAGGCCCTATAAAAAATTTCGCTCTAGACCCTTTGGAAGGGTCAGGAGCGAATTTTGACAAAGTTGCTCAATCGGACCTTATTTTCAACATTACTTCACCAAGATCAAGTCATTCACCTCCAAAATTGCCAAGGAATAGGTTTTGCTCAAGGACCTAGGCAAAATATTAGACCACTTAGGAATTTCGCTCTGGACCCTCCGAAAGGGTCAGGAGCGAATTTCTTGTTTAGGCTCAAGTTCTATCACTTCTCCACTCCAAAATGTCTTCTAAGGTAAGCATACACTAGCCTTCCCTCCACCAAAGCCTGGGAATCCATCTCGTAACCTTCATCGTGGGCAAATTTAGGTGAAATTGAGATTTTGCTCTGGACCCCCTGGAAGGGTCAGGAGCGAAATTCTTGATTTTGACTTGATCCTTCATTTTTTCAATTCCAATTCACCTCAAAAGACAAGAATACCTCACTCCTCCTTCAAGCATGCCATAGGAATCAACGTTTTGGCTTCACACAAGGAGAAAATAGGTGCTTTGAGGAATTTCGCTCTGGACCCTTTCGAAGGGTCAGGAGCGAAATTCTTCTTTTAGGTTGATTTCTCTTACTTGGCTCCACTCTTCTCACTTTGTTCTACCTTGACTCTCCATTTGGATCCTTCTCTCATGCTTGCAACACTTTGTTTGACCTCAAAATGGCTTGCTAGGAGAAATTCGCTAAAAAACATGGACAAGACCTATCTAGGATTTCGCTCTGGACCCTTTGGAAGGGTCAGGAGCGAAATTCTTGATTTAGCCTAAAATCTTCATTTCTAGTGGCCAAAATCCATCCAAGGGCAATCCTAGGGGCATCTCCCAGCTTCTCTAACCTTGGTCTAGGCTTGGCTTGGCACAAGATTGGAAAAAAAAAAAGTGGTTTTGTGGAATTTCGCTCTGGACCCTTTAGAAGGGTCAGGAGCGAAATTCACACTCTAGGCTTGATATTTCATCTTTTCAACTCCAATATTCTTTGCAAGGCACATATACACCACTCCACTTGCATCCATGCCATAGGAACCAAGGTCTTGGCCTCATCTAAGGAGAAAATGGTGTTTTCAAGAATTTCGCTCTGGACCCTTTGGAAGGGTCACGAGCGAAATTCTAGTTTTAGGCTAAAATCCTTCATCTCCTCCACCTTTAGTCACTCCCTAAGGCAAAAAACATATCAAACACTTCCCAACATGCCTTAGAAACTAAGAACTTGGTCTGAACAAGGAAGAAATTGAGGTCTATGGGGATTTTTGCTCTAGACCCTTTGGAAGGGTCAGGGGTGTTCTTGGTTGGTTTCCCACTTCCTTCATCCAATTCTCCTTCAAACTTGATCAAATTCAAGCTCCTTTCTTCTCACTTAAGTGAATCTACCATCAAGTTAGCTCAAACAGGAGCGAAATTCTCCTTTTAGGTTGATTTCCACAACTTCATCACTTCAAACCTCCTCTCAAAGACAAATATGCATCAAAGCCTTCCCATCACGCCTTAGAAGTCAACAAACTTGGTCATATCAAAGAGCAAAGTGGAGGAAAAGCGGATTTCGCTCTGGACCCTTTGGAAGGGTCAGGAGCGAAATTCATAAATTAGGTTGATTTCACACTCCATTGCCTGAATTCACCTTTCGAAGACTAGAACACCTCAAGATCGCTCCAACCATGCCTTAGAAGTCCAAAACTTGGCCATAACAAAGAAGAAAATGAAGCTTATGTGAATTTCGCTATGGACCCTTTGGAAGGATCAGGAGCGAAATTCCCACGGGGGCTCATTTCTCACCTTTTTCCTCCCTTTCTTGGCTTGAATATAACTTCTTAGGCCTCCTATCATCATCAAGTCAAATTGCTCTCAAAGTGGCATTTATTTCAAGGTCTTAGAGAGAAAATAAGGTCATTCAAGAATTTCGCTCTGGACCCTTTGGAAGGGTCAAGAGCGAAATTCATATTTAGGCTCAAATCTTGACTTCATTTTCATATTTCCTTATCCAAAGAAGTGCTTGGCTCTCAAAAATGCATGGGACAAGGATTAGTTCATAGGTTTGGGCAAGGTAAAATGTCTTATGAAGGAATTCGCTTTGGACCCTTTGGAAGGGTCAGGAGCGAAATTCCTGATTCTAGGCTTGATTCACTTTGGAATTAACTTGACTTTGCCCTAGACTCAACCCTTGGTGCATATCCTTCCATATCCTTGCCAATTCGCTCAACCACTCTTTGACTTAGGTGAAATCTTGGGTCCCTAGTGAAATTTCGCTCTGGACCCTTTGGAAGGGTCAGGAGCGAAATTCAAGTCTAGCTCAAGCTTCATGACCATTTGATCAAATCATCATGTCTAGATTTGTCCAAGGCGTCTCCAAAGGACAGATAGGTCAACTACTCATCAATCAATACTCAAGACTTCACGTTTTACCATTTTGACCTAACTCAGACCTTCAAAAATGATACACTCACCAAGCTTCATTGACCTCTTCAAAAACAAGACACAATTAGCAACCAGAGCAAAACTTCACTCTAAGGAAGACTTTCAAAGATGACACTAAACCTGAGCATCCACTAACTCACCCTAGCTAAAACAAAGCCTACCATCCTAGTGATCCCTCGGACAACACTCAAAACGCAAAGGCTAATAGACAAAACCCTAAAAGACCTAGAAACAAACCCCAGAAAGCAAAAAAGTAGGGGTCCCCATTTGCAATGGGGCGATGTGTGAATATGTCACAACAAGTACCTAAAACCATGACGATGCAACAAGGAGCACATACTATCTCTAAGAAACATCAAATTTCTCTCACCAAATGTAATCTAAACATTGCCTTTGTTGGCAACTATATACTCTTCACCACCACCGAAAATCACTTAATCTAAGCAAGCCTTATACTCTGTGAACCAATCGCCCTTATGTGTAAAATGGTGAGAGGCTCTGATATCAATATACCAAGCAAAAGACTTGACATGATATGATGGTCGTTTGGCCATAAATGCATAGAAGATAGACTCCTTTTTCTCAAAATGCTCTCCAATATGGACCTTCTGTTGAGACCCTAGTTGGATTTCTAATCAACCAACTGCCTTTTGTGGTGTTTCTTCATATGACCATGTTAACCACAATAATGACATGTGATATTCTTCAGATTCTTGGTACTATCTTCAGAAATGGCCTTGTCCTTTCTACTGAGAGGACTTGGCTTTGCCTTTGTCTTTGGTAGTAAAACCTCTTCCACACTGATTGCTTTGTTGTTGCTCCCAAACTGCTTCTTCCACCTGTCCTATTGCAAGAGCTTGTTGCATAGATCATCAAACTTCAAGCCAACATTAGTGGTGGTAATGTTGAGAGTTTCAATAAAGTTCTCACAGGATTGTGGTAAACTTTTCAGCATGATAACCACCATGTCCTCTTCTTTCATATTGCGACCAATGGCCTCCAGTTGATCGTGAATGTCCTTAATCTTCATTAAATGATCCTAGAAAGACATCTTGTCATCTCCATCATAATGGAGAACAATATATTTTTAAGGAAGAATACTCCGCCTTTGTCAAACATCTTGTGCAAATCCTTCAGGTGAGCCCAAATTTCTGTAAAGATTGTGCCAGAGAGCAATTATGGAAGCATCGCATGATCTCATCAATGACAGATAACTTAAGCAGCATCACCACTTCACAATTACGCTCATCAAACTTTTCATGGTCTTTGCCTACAATAGTGGGACGTGTGTATGTACAAAAGACAATCTAGTCGAGGCAACAATACTCAATAATGGTGACCATGCACAATTTTCAGGCATTATAATTCATATCGTTGAATCTCTGGCTACCTTCCAACATAATGTTGGGTAATGACGCCATCCCTCCCACTATCCGAGGTCATGAAAAATGAGGTGAATTGCAACTTTGAAAAAAGAAAGAATAAATTTTGAAAACTCAACCAACGAACAATACCCACAATTTTACCAAAAAATCGTCACAAATTTTTGCCAAAAAAAAAAAGAAAACCCAAGTTTGAAACCCTGGGTGGAAGGAGGACCCACGATTTTAAAAAAATCTAAAAAAACCTGGTCGTGCAGCAAAAGAGAAAACTTGCGACTTTTTTTTGAAAAAAATTGTGAAAAAAAAACGTAATCTAAACAAGGCACAACCCACAATTTTAAGAAAATTGGGCAAAAATAAAACTGTAACGCTGCTATTTTGCAGAGATAAATTGCACAGTAAAACTCTTTTTGTCGCGCAAGAAAAAAAACCTTCTTATGCAGAACACAAAACCTTTGTCACGCAATTTTTTAAATGACAAAAATCTACAATGTTCCTTTGTTTATGTAAGTCGGTGGCTTCATAAAGAGGGCCATGATTTTTATCAAAACGAATAACGCGAATTTGAGAGGGAAACATCCACATGACTCTGATGATAAACACCCACGGGATTTTTCTTCGAAAGAAAAAACCACAATTTTGAGCAAACATAAATCCCACAATTTTTAATAAAAAACCGTTAAAAAACTTCTGAAAAAAATTCAAGTAAACAAACCACGAATTTTATTGATAAAATATTCGATGAAAAATTTCACTACTTTGATACCATGAAATGATAATCGATTAATTACAAAGGAGCAAAAGACTCCTTAAATAGAGATAACACACGATGTTTCTAAAACAAAAACGATAGAGAACAAGAAATAAAAGAAAGTTACTGAAAACTAAATAAATGACTAACATGACCATTACAGGCTAAATATAACAATATTACTTTAATAAGAAGCAAGGTAACACCTTGCTTCCTCCTAGAATGTTTCCCTTACTCCACTTAAACATTTCCCTAGAAACATTACCAAATATAGAATTTTTTCTTGGCAATGGATATTCATTTCGTCAACTTCTTCCTTCTCCCTCAACCCCTTCCTTCATCAAGGGTTCCTTCTCTTGTGTGTTTGTTTTTGCTTAAACTCAAATCATATGTATTGGATTAAATCCCAAGGGATTCACTTAGTTAACTTATCTTAGATCGGGTTTGTTAATAGGATCTTAAATAATACCCCTAGTTTTCATTTCTACCTCTACATCTTGAATTTGTATAATCCCCAACTAGTAATAATATTTTCTACACCGGGGTGACCCATGTAATGCAGCAATTTAAACACTTGCTTAGTGAAACCGCCACCAAGGTTCAAATCCCCACTAGGCAGTTATGCTCGCAGGCTTTGTGCTTTCGCAGATTTGGAGATTTGAACAGCAATAGTGTTAGGCACCTTAAAAAGTGCCCCTTACTGATAAAAACAAAAAATAAAATTAAAATAAAAACATTTTTTACACCCGTATTCATTTTAGCCCTTATATATTCAATTGAATATCTCATTTTCACCTCTATAACAATTGATTCCAAATGAAATATCTTGAGCGATTTTTTATTGGAGATTATGAAAATAGATTACATTAAAATAATTGTGATATATAATAATTTTAATTGATCCTTAATGCAAAATATAATTGAAAAATTTTAAAGGCAATCTATTTCCTTCACATGTTTATTTTGAGAAAATAAATTATTATTCACGCATAGAATA
This sequence comes from Cryptomeria japonica, assembly GCF_030272615.1. NCBI lineage: Eukaryota > Viridiplantae > Streptophyta > Pinopsida > Cupressales > Cupressaceae > Cryptomeria > Cryptomeria japonica. The sequence goes on from NC_081411.1 coordinate 212,109,829, forward strand.
AATAACAAAAAGTTATCAATATAACTATTCACTTATCTCATATTTACCCATCAAAACTAAAATAATTACTCTTTAGTGTTATCATGTTGAAATCCTTATCAAATATGGTATCTATTTATCTCTATAAAAAATGTATTTGAAAATGGTTAAAAAAGCAATAATATTGTTCTCATCATTGCCAAGTTAAATATTAATTTGATGTGTGAGAGCTTGGATTTCCACAGGAGAATCCAATTTTCACTTACCTTATATATTGTCCTACATGGTGGAATGACCCTTGGCTGTTCAGGTGTGAATTTGCTGTCTAAGCCTTCAAGGAATATTGTCAAACACTTCTTATGCAACCTCTATGTATGCTGGTCTGTAGTTTTCAGTCTGATTTGTTTGATTAAATGGACATTGAATACAATTTGAATGCTTGCAATCAACACTACGATGACTAAGCAATGAGCTAGATGCAAAAGTAACTTTCCTTTGACTTTTCAAATGCATGTAAATGAATTTTACAAGTAAAATGCACACCTAAAGCCAATGGACATTTTGTCGAACAATTGGCATGCATACTATCATTCCATTCAACATGAAGATTTTATCAGGCATTTGGCATGTAGCTCATAGATCCTAAAAAGAATGACAATTTAAGTTCAATGCTAATATGATGGCCAAGGCTCTTGGCTTTATAATGATGTTTTGAAACAATTCCAAAGTCTGATATGAAATGATCATCTACAGCAGCCTCCTTAAGGTCTGATATAGCAATTCATTGCTCATAAAATAACACTACAATGAATAAAATGATCATGAAAGAACCTGGTTATAGCTCCTCCTAATCGGAGAAGAGAAAACAGCCCTTTGAAAAAACTATGATGAATTCTTAATGCCAATTTTCTCTTCTACATGTGCCGCCCCTGCTTTTCAGACCTGCTCTCTGATGTAAATTAATATGCAGCATTAAATACCCTTCTCTAGCACTGAAAGTGATAAACATGGTTTCATTAGTGAAGTGCTCCAGCCATATGAAGGAATCGAAGCAAGACAAGGCCACTATGACCAAAATCGTGGTCTCCTTAGCTGGCCGCCCAGGTCTGGAAATGTAATCAGAAATTATGATATGCAAATCGCCCCCAAATACATTGATGCTGACCTCCAAAATCTGCAAATATACTTTTCCAATCAGACTCCAATGGGATCTTCTCAAATATGCACAATCTGGACCTCTATATGAATTATGAAGCCCAGAGATAAGCAATGACTCTGCTGGTATTTCACAGCATCAAAATTGCAAACACATTGAAGAGTTGACGTTCTCCAATGGCTGGAAGCCGGCAGAAACCCATTCCCTTCCTCTTTTCAGAACTCAAATGTCATAAACAATACTCAAGAATAATGAATTCAATCATCTCTTGGCACTTTATGTAATTCTCAAAGCTGGTTGATCCCTTCTAGAGACTTCTTAATCATTTAATTGCATTTATTATGTTATAAGCTTGCACTTTAATATTTTATAAAATCCTCCTTGGTATAGGCGTCCAAACAATTAATTAAATGGCCCCTTTTTAATGATAAATGGACTCTTGAGTTATGAAGTGAAAATATAACATTAAGATATAACTTATGTATTAATATTTGACTTTATTTCATTAAATATCCCTTATAATATAAAGTCCAAATATTAATCATTATTATTCACTTATAATTAATAATAATTAAAAACGTCATATCTCCAATAATATCCATTATATCTCAATTCTACAAACACCATAGGGTAGCCCACTACGTCCACTGTTCATCTGAATGCCTTACTAAAAATAGTAAGGATCCCTCTCAATCATCTAGTAACTTACTATAAATAGTAAATAGTAAGTGTGTGGAACAGAGTCGAACGAAGGCCAAACTGAACCAAACGAAAAGCAATCCTAAACACTTCTGACCTTCGGAATGGAAATAAGCCTCCTACACTGCCAACTAGAACCCTCTAACCGTTAATCTTAGCCTACGAGGGCCAACAATAGGCTAATCCAATTATAAACCATATAATCCGAAAAAGGGGACATTACACATGGTGAACATGCCCCCAACTATACTGAACACACAATAAAAGTGGCAAGCCACTCTACTGAAATCCCAAGCCAACAACATAGGATTTAACCACTTTAATTTATGATGCTTTAGTATTCAGTTATTAGTCTGATGTTTCCTTTTACCCTATTGATTTTGTATTGTAGCTAAAACATTTTTTTCAAATCCCGTTTATCTATTTCAGTCATCTCTAAACATTACTATAGTTTCTTTGTTTTTCTCTTTCAATCTTCTTCCCCTTCAGTCAACTTGATCAGTAGGTCTTCTTTAGCAATCTTTTTCACTCTTTTAATTATTCGTTGCTTTCATAATTTGTTGTACTTCTTGACATAGATCCTTGCTTGGGACTTCTGCCTTTAAGGTACTGTATTGCCTTCATCAAATATTAGTGTGCCCTAGCAACAATTACTTGCATTTACGGGTTTTGTCGTCTTGTGTTCATATGATTCTAACTAGGTAGACAATATTTCCTTTTATAGATAATAATTGCCTTTAATGACCACCATTGTGCCCTAGTTACCATTACTTGCCTTCATGGTAATATTTTCTCCCATGTATTGTAGTGATTTTGTGGGTATTATTTCACTTCTTTCCCATTATTTTCCTCCATGGTCATTATCTACACCCAAAGCAATCTTTCAAGATAATTTCAAATTCATAATTTATTCCTTTCCAAGAATAGTTCGCAGTGACAAATTCATTGGAGCCTCCAACTTGTGAGTTGATGTATACCAACAAAAGAATTAGAAAAGAACATTGAGGATCACCTAACTGCAGCAAGGTTTTGTCTTGGTTTTTCTTCCCACTAATCTTTGTGTTTTGTTCCATAAGCATTGTTTAAAACTTGTTTGTCTTTTACTGGTGATTTACATGTTCACTTAAACAATATAGTGATATGAAGAAAGCAGAGAGCAGCAGTTAATCAGCTTGACTTAGAGGTACTGATAGTATATCCAACCATTAACAATAAGCATAATCTGTAATTAGGATCAATGTTCTATTCTCAATTCATCAACACAAATTCTAACACACTAGAATTATGGTCATGCTAAAAGAACATAATAATACTTTAAGTTATGATGGCTCAAGCACTCAAATTTGCGACAAAATTACAAGTAAATGACTACAACTAACATGAAAGTGAGAATCAGCACAAACATTTACCAAAAAGAAACCCAATATGGGAAAAGCCCAAACAAGAAGGGTTATGCTTCCTAATTTCCATTATAATCATGCAAAAATTACAAGCCAATTATTCACACTGGGCCTCCAAGAATAATGTAGCGCTGAACACTACTACAATGTTCTACCAGCTTGCCTTGAGAGAAATCTTGGTCAAACATCATCCTTCACTACCACACTCAATTAACAGAAATAGATCACACGAGGCCAAAGGACATATTTATACAAACTGGTAAGCAACTGAGCGTACAATGGCTCAAATCACCAATGTTGACAAAGAGATGGAAGAAGAAATGCTCCAAGTCTCATTCAAAGTGGCTGAAGTTCAATTTTTATGTCTATGGCATCACCTCAGCGAGGGACAAGTCATCTGTATGTACTCTGTTGAATGAGACATCTTCAAAAGATGTCAAAATTATCACCATCTTCAGATATACTGAAAACATCATCATAACTGATTTAGGACCTAAAGAGTGGAAATCATCCTCAAGCCTTCTAGTACCTGCTCTACTTATGATCAACCTCTGCACCTTCAGTTTTGCCCAATTCTACATCATGGAGAGAGTGGAAATCTGTTTCAAACACCTAAATTATCCTACAATCAATGAATTATATCTCATAATTTCATCCGAACTGAAATATTGAGTAGTTTCATAATTCAATTTGGATAAAAGTACATAATTCCTAACCTCAAGTTAAAAGTGCTGTTCACTGTATGCCTTAGCTTTCCTTCCTCTATCCTAAGGACTACTCTCACACAAAAAGATTAGTTGAGCTTCATTTGAAACTACTTACGCTAATAAAAGCACATAAATTTTATATTGGTCATTAGCTGTTGCCAAATATGCCCTATAATAATATGGTTGTATAAGCAGTGCAATCTGTAAATAAATTATAACATTAAACTTATTAGTGACATTACATTTCCTTGCATTTCTATACCAAGGGACCATTCGACATTCTAACCTAGGGTAGACATCTGCAAAAGCTTCAACAACAAGAAAGACCAACAAAGAAATCATAAGCCCTCCATAAGACAATATACGAACATGTTTCCAATAGGAAACAAATCAACTCATGATTCCTAGGCCTGTAAGGCATGTACAGTTAAATGAATACACGGACTTATAGATCTGCCAACTGATTAGGGCATTACACACCTAATGAAAAGCAAGGGCTGAAAAGTGAACCCATTACATCGTACTTTCATTATGATGATATAAAACGCCCAGACAGAATTTGAAGTTTGAGTTCCTAGCAATAGGCAAAAGAACTCGTGGTCAAAATTTTACCATCAACGCCTTTCAAGGAACTGTACTGTAATTGTTATATGGACATCTACAAGCTTGTGTACCAGGTTCAATCTCCCTCGCAATAAGCCATCGTCTAACTCCAGCAGGCATATGGTTAGATTGTGTTGTAAAGATTAAAAAGTACATACAAGAGTAAGATATACTTGGAAATATTGAGACTGTTGAAGTTACCCTGCAGAAAAAAAAAGAAAAAAAAAAATTTTTAAGTATGGATACTGATTAATGCAATGGACACCCAACAACCCACCCCACATTAAAAGGCAGCACTTATACCGCACGAATAATTTAGAGAGCTAAAAACAAGTACCAACTGACTAGTGCAATATATACCCAATAAGCATGAGTCCAAGCCAGCCTTTTAAAACATTATGATCTAGAAAACCCAAACAGCATTCAAGTTTAAGTATATGGCAAGGCAAAACTGAAAAAGAATCAAAAATTGAAGAACTCGGATCAAAATTATAAATACATCCCAAATGGTCATGGCGAGAAGGTAACGAGGACGTTTGAAAACCTGTGAACAAGGCGGCCCATAAATCCAACAGAAATGTGCCAAGATTGCGGTGTAATGATTGTGGAGTACATCTGAATGTGAGCCAGATTTTCAAATGTTGAGAATGTAATCCAGGCTTAAATGTTAAGAATGTAATCCAGGCTTACTGCTCCACCTAAGATTTGTCTAAGACAAATAATGTGCCCAACTGATTGATGCAATAGACCCTCAGACGTAACACTACATTAAATGTAGACCATACCCCTACGAGTTAAAAATGTTACTAGCTGATCAGATTAAAAGGCGCCCAATAAGCAAGGAGTTCAAAATCAATTCATCGGACGTTCAAAACATTATGGACTAGAACAGCAATAACAGTTGAGTCCGACTAGAAAAAAATAGTGATAAATTCAAGCAGCCCATAAATCAAGTTTTAAAAATAATATCAGCAACTTAAATGTGCAGGCAATAATTAGAACAAAACTACTTAAATCTTCTAAATTTTGAAGTTATGAGGACCCTGCCTGGTTCATTTATGTCACATTTCTCCAAATCAACAAAATGGGTTGTTCTATTTTAACATTTTACTAAAATGGGTGATAACATTTCACCTGTACCGAGCTGCCAGCGGTGGGAAATCGAACAACGGGGGCACCAAGACTACAGGAAGCTCTTCCCGTGAAACCCAATTTCCTAGCATTGAAAACAATATTCCCATGCCTGCTTGTTTGAATGTACCTCTGCCCTCAATTCAAAATTCATTCAGCATAAAGCTGGCCGAATCTCTCTTCTTCGCCAAAACCGACTGGCAATGAGAATCAAATAACAAATGCAGTTTCAAAAAGCAAAACGAATCATGTGAATTAAATACTTCATAGTTATCGTTGTTATAGACGTTTATAAAAGTTATTGTTGCTATGTACGTTTCTAGACCCTTTACGTGCTATAGTATATGGGGTGTCAGGGATCTATTGAGGTGCGAGGCCCGCTTGATCATCCAGTACCTGTTCAGATTTGTATTATATTAATAAGAACTTTTTTTAAATTCACAAATGAATCAGTCTAAATTTGGTGATATTTTGGTTAACATGTGATTAAAATATATAGATTAATTGAAAACATTAAGTATCAAACAAATACGGCTATATAGTTCACCAGTTTTTCATAATAGGTCTAGATTCTGACATGCACAATAGTGGGCCCCATGCAGAACTTATGTGTGCCCACATGAACAAAATAGGATAAGTTTTACGCTCATCTGAGGCCTACCATCGTACTTACAAACTAAAGTCTCAACAATAGACTGTAACATAAACAACCCTCGACACAAAAGAGGGCCACCATTGGTAACCATACCCTACACCTAAGACCATTTATGTCTGCAATAAGATGTCCAAGGCCACGCGTTTTTGGGCCCTTTGTCCCATGTGTCTAGCTCTCTAGCACACCACCTAGTCACCTTGTTGCACATCTACTAGTCACTTCGCGGCCTCTCCCACCTACATCAACAACAAAAATGTGTATGACCATCATTTTCCATTAAAAACCAATCAACTCGGACATAAATGGCAATATCAAATTGACACTGCAAATGCAAACCATATTCAAAATTTGAAATGGCAAGAGTACAAACATTAAAGAGGCCACACAAACAAGTTTTGCATTTAAATCATACAAATAGCAATGAAGTAATATCATTTCACTCACAAAGAATACACATAAGGCATTGAATTGGAGAAGGAAAACACATAAGGCATCGAAATATTTGAAGCACACACAACAAGCATCCAAGTCTGTATTTTCTTCCAATAGCAAGTGTTCTTATTGTTAAACCTTGTCTTCCCCCTTACTGTTTTAGATGCTCTTATTTATTTTCTTCTCATTTAACCTCTTACAGTTTTAAACCGTCATGGTTGAATTTTTGCTTCATTTCCTTTTGTTCTATTTAGTTCCCTTCATCCATTATTTTTTGTTTTACAATATTTCATGTTTTCATGTTTATTTCACGTTCTATCGTTTCCTTCCTCTTCATTTCCTTTTTAGTTTTACAAACCCTTACTGCTTTCAATTTTTACAAACCCTTATATTCATTCATGTAAACCCTATTTGTTATTAAGTTACATATGTGCTTTCCTACACGTTCATTATGTTTTTCATTATTTTCTTCAATTTATTTTCCTGTTCAGTTTATGCTTACCCTTGTTGTGTTACATCCTTATGTTTTATTTAGATCTCTTCACCCAAGCCTTACATATTCATTTTGTTCCCTTCAGCGGTCTAGTTAAAGCCCTTCATTATCTTAATACTGCATTGTTTTATTTATTGCATATAACCTTCACTGTTTCATTTCTACTAAATCCTATGTATGTGATTTTACAGTTCTGTTTTCGAGTTTGGACTATTGTTTTCGTTATCTTAATGTTGCATTGTTTCATTTATTGCATATAACCTTCACTGTTTCATTTCTACTAAATCCTATGTATGTGATTTTATAGTTTTTGTTTTCAAGTTTGGACATTGTTGTTTTCATTATCTTAATATTTCATTGTTTTGCATATAACCTTCATTGTTTCATTTCTACTTAATCCTATGTATGTGATTTTATAGTTTTTGTTTTCAAGTTTGGACATTACTATTTTCTGTTCTCATTTCTACTGAATCCTATGTGTGTAATTTCAACTTCTACAAACCCTTTTATTTAGTTTTTAAAACCCTATTTGAGACCAAATTTTGATGTTCTCTGATACACATTCCTTTCGTGTACCGTTTTTTAAAACCCTTTTAATTATGCTTACCCTATCTAAGACCAAATTTTAATGTTTTGCTATCTAGCTTCCCTTATTGTTATCATGTTTACACATTCTTTCCATTATTTTGATTTGTGTTCCATTGTTTCCTTTACAATTTTTACAACCCTTACTATTTCACAACCTTGTGGTTTATTTGTCTTTCCAACCCCTATTTGTTTTACATCCTCATGGTTTGTTCGCATCCATCATCTACATCATCATTTTATGACCTGTCAGCAGATGAAGAGGGGAGAGCAAAGGACAAAGCCTGTTGTAAAGAAAAAAAAAAGCATCAACAAGATGCCCGAGCCATAAGAGAGGAGTCAGGTTTCCCCCATCCCCCCATCCACTGAAGATGTCGACCCAATTGTAACTACCCCATAGCCTCTACCACCGGTTGAGGAGGCTACTCCATCTCAAAGAGAGGATATTCCATCTGAAAGGCCTCCTATAATTTCCTTGCCACATAAGCGGTGGTATGTAAAAGACATGAAGGGGCACTCAAAGATGTTGAGGACAATGACATGTCTGTTAGGGCAACATCTAAAAAATGGGCCATCCCAATAGCCACCCTCTCCAAATGGTTGGGTAGTCTCATAACCACCTCCAAGAAAGGTCATCCAAGAATCCTCACCCCTCATGAAGAGGACTTGATAGTCAAATGGTACAAGGAGATGGCAACAGTTGGACATGAACTGGAGATTGTCAATTTGAAGGCAGAGGTCGCTCAAATTTGTGAAACTAGACCCAACCCTTTCAAGAATGGGCTTCTCAATAAGTCTTGGTGGTCAGGTTTTAAGAGAAGACATATGTAACTCACTTTGCGGACTACTGAAGGTCCAGACAAAGACGGGGCACTTAATCTTAGACTTGTTGTTGTCTCTTCTTTCTAAGTGTATTCTTCAAATCCATATGGTCTTGCTCACATATGGAATTGTGATGAAACAAGCATCCAAGCAGGCAGAAATGGGGTCATGAGGGTTCTGGCTAGAAGAGCAAGTGGGAGTGTATCCTACATCATTCCCAAGAGTTGAGGTTGGATCACCATTCTATGTTGTATTAGTGTTGCTGGCCAAACCTTCCCAGGATTCTACTTGTTTAAGGGGAAGCGGCAGTTACATAATTACATAGCTAAGTGTGAATCGGGCGCTTGCATGGAAGCTTAGCCACATGTTTGAATGACAAAGGAACTCTTCATCAATTGGCTTCACCATTTTGCACGATCCATGCCAGGGGGTGTCTCAACCACAAATAGGTACTTGCTAATCTTCAATGGTCATGGTAGCCATGTTGCACTCGCAACAATCTAAGAGGCCAGAATGATAGGCATTGATCTACTAACATTGTCCGCTCACACACCTCATAGACTTTAGCCCCTGTATGTCAGTGTCTTTTCTCCTTTCAAGACATACTTCAAACATGAACAGGTATCATGGCTAGCAAGATACCCCAATGTGGAAATCCGGAGGGCAAAACTTGTTGAACTAGGCAACAAATCATTGACAAAAGCATTGATGGTCTCAAATATACAAGCGAGATTCAAGAGGACTGGGATATGGCCCCTCAATGCCCATGCACTCATTAAGGACATGCAACCCATCACCAATTTTAAAATAAATGATGGTGAGGAAGCTTTTGCATTGCCAAACAGACTTAGCCTATCAGGCATTGTTGTGTCAACTGAAGAAGTTGCAGAGAACATTGCTCACAACACCCAATCTGAATCAAATGCAAAAATAGACGTATTAATGAACCACCTCAAAAAACGGTGGAAAGCTGGGTGGACAATAATGGGCACGGTCTTAGTCTTCCCTCTCAGCGAATACCACCTACTTGGGTTGCAGAAGGTGTCGTCAACCTAGGTATTGACATTGAAGGGTGGGATGAGCAGGGGACTTTTTGTTTCCCCTCACCACCACCAACCCTACCATCTCAGGTGGTGCATTACTATATTGATCTTGTATTTGATGCAAATTGTACACAAGAAACATAAGTATGTGTCAATGATGTGGATGCCAACATAGCCTCCCAAGATAAGGACACGCAAACTTCTCAATCAAAACTATTAATCAACGTATTTTAAAACTTCTCATGCACATTGTCAACCAAAAGCATCAAAACGGGGTTGATAAAGGTATCTGGTTGAGCCAACAATCTCATCTACTCACATCGGATGACTATGTGAACCTTGCAATGGTAGAGGAGCAGAAGAAGAAAGAGGCAAAGGAAACCAAAATCCGAAAGAAAGAATAAATCAAGCAGAATAAGGCAGATCATCTTTTGGCAAAGGAAAAGAAGGAATGTGATAGAATTGAAAAGGAAATTGCACGTCAAGAAAAGGAAAAGCAAAAAGAGTAGCAAAAGAGGGAGAAGGAGGCCAAGAAAGAGAAAGAGAAGGCACTCAAGGAACAAGAGGCAAAGGAAAGGGTCATCCATGATAAGGCAAGGGATTTGGCAATGAAAAGGCGGTTAACCAATACATCAACTCCAACCACTCCCTCACCCGAAAACCATCCTGTATTGTAGGATTTGATTAACATGAACCTACCTAGCTTTACAAATGCAATGATTAGTCCAAAATAATTTTCTCCCCTTGACTTATCTACTCCTATGAGTTTTACTGCAGGCATACCACCACAAATGATGAGAAGTGCATATTGCACATCATCTTCTACTCAACACGATAGCAGTGGATATGGCAGTCAACCCTGAGCCAAAGTGACTAGCACTCAACTACTAACATTAGGGGTTGAGAACATGGTTCCCATTGCATCCCCAAGGGTCCAACCTAGATCACCTGTTGCTCCTTATCCTAATTGATTTGAATGATATTTATCGTGGACAATGGACAATGGTTCCGGGTTTGTTTTTGTTGGTTCTAAGACCTATACTACTTGATGTGAGTGGCATCTACTGCAATCAACATTGCAATTATCGCGACTTTTTTTTGTTTTGGTCCAAATGATTTATAAAGTTGAAAGTGGACAATGTATCAATCCTTTTTTTTATTAGTATATGCAAAAATGACTACATGTACAACTAAAATCAATAGTGCAATTATAAATTACCAATTTTGTAATAGTGCAAATAATGTGTTTTGAATACTGCATTTTGGCAATTATCTGCTATCAATAGTGCACTGCTGCAATTGTGTGCAATAATGCAACATCAATATTGCATCTTAAAAATTGTCATGACACAACGTGTAGATGGACTGAAACCATCATGCTTGACACCTAAAAAGCAAATGTACATCCCATCACTGAAGGCATGGTGTTCTCAATCCATGGGCACCGCAGATGGTCTGACTTGGTGTTCTCACTTCTTTGTCACACTGAACATGTTAACATGATCAATGAGAATAAATGTAACATGGGCATCCATATTTGCATTTCAGGTGCAAGCATGGTGGTCTAAATCAATCTAAATTTCAGTTATCTAAATTACGTGCAACTAATACTGCACTACTGCAATAGTGCAATAATGCAACATCAATATTGCATCTCATGCAATTATGTGTTAACAATATTGTAATAGTGCATTATTGTCTTTAAAAACCATTGCAATAATGTATGGCCACCTTATTGACCAACTTGCATGTTTATTCTACCTGCCGCCACCCTACACTCTTTCTCTTCCCCACATTAACTTCATGTCGCTTCACCTTACTGCCACGACATAGGTCAACCTTCCTAACCAGGATGGCATTAAAAGCACCTATCTTTACGCATTTCCTTCCCAACTTTCCTTTTATTCTTCTCGCTTCTTCTTGACTATTCGAGAGTTTGTAGATGACAAGATGTTCACCCAACTAGTCTCCCTACATGTCGATTGAAGTGTTTGGCTCGAGTGAACGACGTTTCTTTCGCATTGTTTTGGAATGAAAAGGTAACAAAGCACAAGTGCATTTCCTTAAACATTTTTTGATGGGTTTTTTGGACTATATAACTTACAAGTGCATGGTTAGTTCCCCTTTTTCGCAGAGCAGAATGTGTTCACCAAACCATCACAACATGCTCGCCTTGGCTACCGCTCTCCCTTCCACTATGAATCAATAGTGCAACGAGAACACACAAATATTTTAAGGTCTATTGGTGTTGATTTGTGTTGCATGACTCACCCATTCATTTTAAATGGTTGAGTGCAACACAATTCAATAGCAAAAAGGATTCATATAGCAACATGCCCTCATTGCTAAGACCGAATACCAATGTGGTACGTGATTTTGTTAAATTATGAGAAGATGTTATAAGTGTTGTTAGAATGCTTATAATTGTAATTGAACTCATCTACACTTGACATGTTTATGACCCCACGCACGTATTGACCCCGCTCCCCTAGGCATTTCCAGGGTCGTGTCTATGAAATGTCTCAAACTAAGAATCAATATAATTTAGATGCTCCCACGTTGAGGAAAAAGAATGATATTAAACATGGAAATAAACCATGAGGATGTAAATACAACTTAATAAGCAAATATGTAACATTACTGAATATACACAAACATGTAACATAGTGCAACATAACTAAAACAGGTAACTAAGTACTAAGGGTCTCACAGAGTATGACTAGGTTTACATACAAAATTCTTTGAAATTTTTTATAGTATTAATTTATGTTGCATTTGTACAATTCAATCTGAATCGGTACAATGCAACAAAATTGAATACTATAAAATGTTTCGTATGATGTTAGGATGTGAAATAGTGCCCAGAGTATATATATGTATGATGTTAGGATATAAAATTGCATACTCTGGGCATCCATCCATTTGGATTAGGCATTCATCCATCCGGGATGAGCATCTAACCATACGGGTTAGGCATTTGTCCATACGGGACATAAGATTTCATCTATCCAATACGGGATAGGTATCTACCCATACGGGGTAGGCATCTATCTAATCGGGATAGGAGGTGCTCTGGCTAGAGACTTAGACTCATCGGGACCATTCGGGTCCTGAGCCACTCACTAAGTACTACACTCTTCTAACAGAAGTGCACCGAGGTCGCCGTCCTTAGGAGTAATTAAACAACATAATACAAGCTTGAATTTCGCCTTGGAATTTGGCTTAAAGCCTGGGGAAGTCAAGCGAATCCATACGGGATTCCTTCCGAGTATGCATTGAATTACTTTTTTCAATTTAATTATCTTATCTTTCAAAATAGGATTCTTACTCAATCTTTCTTTTACCAAGCCTAGACCCCACCCACGAACGCCTGAGTACAAGGGACAACTCCGTCCCAAGACTGCCTACATACCCGCTTCGACACAGGATCAAGGCGTAAAGTATGTAGTTCTGTTTTCTACTCTATGGTTTGATGTAAACTGATTAGTGGGTACGCAACCCTTTCTAGGGTCAATGTCCCAAACAGTTTCTCTGCGGTTGCTACCCACGATGGTAGCGCTTAAGCAAAGGCTCGAGATGGCCTATTGCTTGTGGCCTAAAATAACTATATCCTAATTCTTATCATAAGCGTCACCCTTGACCAATTGCCAATCGACAACAATATCTCTTCAAAAATTAATTCCATAAAAGCATTTTTACTTAACCAACCCTAAAGGGGGTTTACTATGGTTTAACTCAATGGATGTAAAATCATTTGAAAATTATCTTATTAGATTATCGATCCAAGGGGGATTACTCGCCCCTTGGATTTTAACTTCCAAGTGTCCCTTATTACTCCCCGACGATTTATAGGGACGATGCCACAGACATCGTTGATGTAGCTTTATTAGGCATTAAGTGCAGTAGTTCAACACAACGACATTACCCGTAAGCGTGACCCAGAGGCACCGTATATACCAACGCTACTAGGTTTTGGTTTCCATCTTCCTTTATTTATTTTTCTAACTAAGAGCTATGAAAACATCATGCTTGAAAATAATCACGAAATGAATGTACATAATTAGACCTTTCGAAGTTAATTATTTGAATAACTACTTTGATGACAACCAAGTACCATTTGATAAAAAGAAATACCATTCTTCTACAACTCAACTAATTAATATATAATGGTATGATAAAGGCAATTATGAACTCATATATTAAAACATGTAACTTGTATGAAGATAATGGGAAGGTAACTTGCTCATCAATGAATGCAATTTAACATATAAGTAATGCGCGTGATGTAAAAATAGTGACATTTACATACGAGATTAAGTAATGTTTACTTCGATCGTGAGAATATTTAAATTATAGAGTTACTAGTTCCAAATGAGTGATTAGTTTATACTTTTGGAAATTTTGGATCAAATCGTAATAATAAGACTTATTTGTTTTTAAGTGAGCCAAAATCACTGATCAAGTAGTCCAATAAATCCCTAAAGGGATTGAGACAATAATTTTTTATTTCAATCCTTTGCTAATTTATTAACTTAAAATTTAACTAAACAATTGTTAGCAATTAACAAAAAATGTAACTAAAACAATCATTGATAATTAACTTAAAATTTAACGAAAATAATTATTAAAAATTAAATTAAAATTTAATTAAAAATGATTATAAAAAAAATTAACTTAAAATTTAATTAAAACAATTATTAAAATTTCCAATTTGCAATTTCAAAGAGTATAATAAATAAGAAAGCGAATTTGTTTTGTTTAATAGCAAATAGGGGGTGGGGACCACGAGTCCCATCACCCCCTGCGGTCCTGCATGCGTAGGCCCGTAGGGTTGAGGGGACACCGCGCCCCCCCTACGGTTACAATAACCGTCCCCCCCCCCCCCCCCCCCCCTACGCCATGCGAAATTTATAAAAAAAAAAATTGACCATGCCATTTTAATCTCCAACATATATATATATATATATATATATATATATAAAGTAAGCATCTCGTGTAAGATATAAGCAACACCAAAACCTTGTAAAGCCCAAACTTCCATTTCTCCTACTCGTTGCCCTCCTCGGTGGGATTTTCCTTTGAGAGGTTGTTGTGTAACCAGTGTATAAGGTCCACTGGAACGTGCATGAATTTTGTCATCAACTTGATGGCACAATTTCGATATATAAGCTATTCCTATTGTAACAGGTTGTTCAAATACCTTTCCTGTTCTTCCATCAATTAATCTATGTTTTCCAGGATGATCAGGTTCAAATACCCATGGATTAGCTGTTTGCTCGCTAGCTTTATAAAGCTCAGAGAAGACTAGTTTTCTAGAAGCTTCTCGCTCGTACCTTTCGTCAAAAGGTGCTAGTCTGTAATGAAATGTTCTAGATTGAAAATGGATAGATCATATTGGAAGGGTAAAAAAGAGATTTCAAAGACTAAGAGTGGATAATTTTTATGAAAATGATCATAATTTTCATTTTCTATTCATAAAGAAAAACTATGAAAAAATCATTTGAACCATATTGTTGTTATTGCTTCAACTCATATTCCAAAAAAAATTGATCCAGTTCTAATAACTCCTCCTCGTAGTAAACGAAGATTCGATACATTTATTAACACTAAAAAGTTGCCATATTCAAATATTAAAATAAAGTTAACAAAACTAAACGACCTAGTTAAATATATTATTCGAATATGGAACAAATAGATCCGATTGGTACAGAAGCTGAAAGCGGAAGGAAAGGCACGATCCAAGCATATTTGTATATAAATTCCATAGGAAGACTTAACGTCAATTCGATAGGTAGCTCATTGGGCTAGATAAACAAAATACCTCCTTCTACCATCTTATTCGAAATTTGAAATGCTTCTTTGGAAAAGGAATTATTCCTTCCTATAATTTGATTCGACATAGAATCTGCTCTCGTTCTATTTAATATCCTGGATTCCTCCTCTCCCCACATAGAAGTCGAATATAATGTAATATGGTTGTTATATGAATTAACTAAATTTACGCGGAAGTCCCCTTCAAAAGTGAGTAAATACATACGAAACATGTAAAAGGCAGTTAATCCTGCTGTGAACCAAGTTATCCCCCCGAAAATGGGAGAATATAACTTACTATCACTAAGAATTTGGTCTTTAGACCAAAAACAAGCAAAAGGTGGAATACCAGAAAGAGAAAGTGTCCCTAAAAGAAAAGTGATTCCTGTAATTGGCATATATTTCCTCAAACCACCCATAAGAGCCATATTCTGACTTTTACGGGGGCAATATCCAACAATGGGTTCCATGGAATGGATCACTGATCCGGATCCTAGGAACAATAATGCCTTGGAATAAGCATGTGTAATCAAATGGAACAGAGCGATTCGATAGGAATCTATCCCTAGAGCTAACATCATGTAACCTAATTGAGACATAGTAGAATAAGCCAAGCCTCTTTTAAGATCTTTTTGGGCGAGAGCCATAGTAGCTCCCAATAGAGCTGTTATTCCCCCTATCCAAGAGATAAGATACATTATTAAAGGTAGAGCTTTAAAAAGAGGAAACAATCGAGCTACAAGAAAAATTCCTGCTGCTACCATAGTAGCGGCATGTATAAGAGCTGAAATAGGAGTAGGCCCTTCCATAGCATCAGGTAACCATACATGAAGTGGGAATTGCGCAGATTTGGCTACTGGACCTAAAAATAAGAGTAAAGATTTTAGGAATTGGTATAGCGATTCCTCCCATTTCATCAAGGAAAAGAGTACGTATCCTATCATAACTTGTTCCTACCAAGAAAAAAAGTGCAGCACATTGCCGGATTCATTATGACAGGGGCATTTGCTCATGGAGCTATATTTCTCATTAGAGATTATAATCCAGAACAGAATAAGGAAATGTTGAGCTAAGAGCATCTTCAAGTCAAAATAGCGGATGCCATAATCCACAGAACTAATCATGTCGTTCAAGTTTCACGTTGCTTTCTACCACATGCTTTTAGACTCATTTTTATGATAAGATAGATCTCTGATCTGATACAAAATGGATATGTAATTATGAATAGTCATTAACTCAATTTATATATATATATATATATATATATATATATATATATATATATATATATATATATATATATAACAAAGGAGTATTTACTTATGAAAATAAGAACATGAATAAGATAGATAAACAAACAACTGTTTTAGATTGGTTTTCAGTAACAGAAGGTTAATATTTTCCAGTATTCACAGGGGAATAGAGAGTTTATTTCCAGTATTCACAGGGAGATAGTTTATTTCCAGTATTCACAGGAGGATTGTTTAATCAACTAATATTTGCAGGGAGATCTTTATTCAACTCACAGGGAGGTTTATTTATCTAATAATCACAGAGAGAGATTTAAAATAATCAAAGAGAGAGATTTAAAATAATCACAGAGAGAGATTTAAAATAATCATAGAGAAATTTAAAATAATCACAGAGAGATTTAAAATAATCACAAAGAGATTTAAGAATGAGATTCATAATTCCATTCGAAAAACCAGAGAGATGGATTAAAGGGAAGAAATAAAGATTCAAATCACATAGGAAGAATTTTAATCTCAGAAAGAGAGAGATTTTAAATAAAAGAATACGATTTTCTTTTTGCTAAAATCTTTGGAAAAAGAAAAAAAACAAAAAGTAAAATCTTGTCCATATTTTCTTAAGGGAAATAAAATAAATAAATAACTATGAAAGTATTATCATTATTATTTATCCCCAAATGAAAGATTTTAAATTTTAATAAAAGAATTTCTTTATGTAAAGGAATATCTATAACTATTTTTTGAAAAATACGAATTCCTCATAAGTGAATGCGAAATAACAAGGAAAGAACCTGGTTTATCGAGCTTGATGTTGAATCCACTGGTTATCCTTTTGATCCTTCCTTGCAACTTGAGAGAAATCCTTCAACAATAACTTAAAATTCCTGCAACGAAAAATGAACTACCAAAGAAGCTCTACTTCTAAAACTTGGGAAATTTTCTTCAAAACATAATCAACTCCCTTCTTTGAAACTTGCATATAATTTTATAAGAAAATTCCCTCCATTCCACTATCTAGAAAATTTAATTAAAAAGGAGATTCTTTCCCAATTTTGGACTTCATGCAAATTGATTAGACTTAGTGGGGGGAGTCACATGCAAGGTGGTGGAGAATCCTCTAGAAGCTTCTTATTCTTCTTACAACATGTGCCATAATTGGAAGTGGAAAATAGATAAATAAAAATAATGTATATTTTTCATGTGTGTGTGTGTGAATTATTATTTTATTCTTTTATAATATTCATTCAATCATTTAAATAGCTTATCCAAAAATATAATAGAATTGTATTTTAAATCCAAAAGTGATAAGGGAGGGTTGTGACAGTGGGATATTTTGATTTCAATGTGGAAGGGAAAAAATGAAAATGGTAAAGGCTTGGAGGCTTTTCAAAAATGGTGTATATAAAGCGTACAGTCTGGATGAGTTTGATGCTTCATGGAAGCAAACAAGGATGTTCTCCCTGAACAAATGGTACACAGGGTGAAAGAAATAGGGGAGGGCATTAAATACATGTATCACTAAAATCCCCATATGTTAGACTTATCGATAGTTGTATGTTTATGCTTGCAGTATTAAGTGTAATGCTTTTTTATATGTTATGTAATATGGTAGTTATATATTCATGACAACACTATGAGCAGTTTGTGAGACTCTATATTAGCAGTTCTTGTAGGCTATGAAGTGTATGAGACTCTATATGAGCAGTTTATGAGAGTCTATATTAGCACTTTATGTTTATGTTTATGTTTTTAGAATGGCTCAATATGTTTATGTTAATAGTAACTAGTATACCTATATTCTAAAAAAATATACGTGAAATAATGTCGAGATATCACATAATTGTCTTGCATGTTTATTAGTTGTTAAGAAATACATGGAGTTGAATAATGTTGCACAAAATAATAAAATAAAATAATAGAGAAACTGAAACGTGCATGCATTTACCTGTCATCTACACGTCAAATTTATTGAAAATCCATTTTTTTGTTTATGAAAATTTCTATGTCATTGTAGACGCCTCTTAGCACAACTCTCATATTAATACAACATTTAACTATGTTTCTGTTAATTATGTCGTGAGGCATCTACAATGACATCAAAATGTCCGTAAAAAAAAAATCTATTTTTGAAATAATTTGACATGCAAATGATGGGTAAGTGCATGAAATATGTCATGTTTCAGCTTTTGTGTGTTAGATGCAATGACAGTCCCAAAGGGGGGGGGGGGGCGGTGGGTGGTGAATCAGTGTCTAACCGGTTAATGGAATATTTGAACTTATTTATAACTTTGCAACCCAAATTAATGTACCGATAAACAAGTAATAATGCAGCAAATAGAAATAATAGAGACAGGATAAATGCACACCATAACACAAGATATTTTGACGAGGAAACCCAGTAAGGGAAATACCTCGGTGGGATTTGTGACCCACAATATTTACTCACTGGCCAATATGAATAAATATTACTTACAATAGGGGCTTGCACATGCAAGAAGGCCAACAACCTAGAGCTCACTGCTCAATGAAAGAGTCTCACTGACTACAAAATGGATAATTAAATCCAAGACAAAGTACTGCTCAAAATAGCATCTGCAATGCTTGATTCAGTACCAGTTTAAGCTCTGTCAGAAACCTTAACCCAAAACTTGTCAGTGAATGATATTCACTCACATAACCTATTTGCCTTATTACAAAATATTTTCGCTATCTTCTACATAATACCATTACATAATTTCCTCTCCATGCTATATCAAAAATGACCTATAAGATCTCATACATATATGAGTCTTTACAATACATCATGTCTGCTTAAAAATAATTTATTACATTCAATATAATTCACATAAACAAAACTTGTCTCATTTCGGCCTAGATGCTAGTATGCTTCATTGTCAATGTAAACTAGATGTCGATGAATAAACTTGTAGTGCCTGTCGGTGCTGATGAATGATGTTTGCGTTGCCGGTGAACCTATAGAATCCTGTTACCGGTTGGTTGCCATCAATGACAACATCAACCATTCTCATGTGAGTGTAGAATGCCAACATTGTGGAGGTGTTAATTTATTACTCCAAATAAAATAGAACCCTCGCCACTTGTCTCTAGCTAGATTCACATCTTTTTGCATGCAAGACTTTAATGGATTTATATTCTCGGTGTTTGGTATTTTAGAAGAACATTTATTTTACAGATGATTCTCTTATATTATAATATATCTCTCGACATATTTTAGATATATTTTTTAAATATAGGTATACTAGTAGTAATTCTCATGCAAATACAACAGTTTGGGATGTTCATGTTTATGTTTATGTTTATGTCTATGTTTATGTTTATGTTTATGTTAATAGCAACAATTATGGCCAATATATATGCACTATGTTTATGTTAACTATGTAAATAGTAATTTTCATATTCTACAATAGTTAACCATAACAATGAACCCTTATTAATTTTTATGGTAAATTATTGATAGTAACTCTCATATTACTACAATAGTTAACCCTTATTATGTTTATGTAAAGTGTTGATATTAATTGTCATACTACTACAACAGTTAACCATAACAATTAACCTTGATTATGTTTATTTAAAATGTTTATAGTAATTCTCATATTACTACAACAGTTAACCATAACAATGAACCCTTATTAATTGTTATGGTAAACTGTTGATAGTAATTCTCATTTTACTACAACAATTAAGCATAACAATGAACCCTTATTAAAATGTTGAGAAGAAGCGAGAAGAAAAAAAGGAAAGTTGGGAAGGAAAGGCATAAAGACAGGTGCATTCAATATTACGAAACAAATGAATAGTACTACAACAATTAACCATTACGTATTAAACCTTATTATGTTTATTTTAATTGTTAGTAGTAATCTCGAATTACTACAACGTAAAAGACCCAAATGAATGTCCAAACTTGAAAACAAAAACTATAAAATCACATACATAAGATTCAGTACAAATGAAACAGTGAAGATTATATGCAATAAATAAAATAGTGCAGTATTACTATAGTAGTTAGCCATAACAATGAACCCTTACTATGTTTATGTAAACTGTTGATAGTAATTCCCATATTACTACAACAATTAACAACAACAATGAACCCTTACTATGTTTATGTAAACTATTGATAGTAATTCCCATATTACTACAACAGTTAACCATTACATATTAACCCTTATTACGTTTATGTAAAATGTCGATAGTAATTTCCATATTACTATAACAGTTAACGATAACAATGAACCCTTGTTAATTGTTATGGTAAGCTATTGTTAGTAATTCTCATATTACTACAACAGTCAACCATTACATATTAACCCTTACTATGTTTATGTTAACTGTTTGTAGTAATTCTCAAATTACTACAATAGTTAACATAAATTACTACAACATTTGTTTTCACAGACCCTGTAAGTTTGTTATATTTTTTAATGTCTGTTGTTTTCACAACAGTTAACTGTCGGCAATGTATTACTAAAACAATTAACTTCAATTACTACAACATTAAATTAAACTGCATTTCACAACAACTAACAATAAATTAAATTGCATTTCACATTCCTCATCCAACACAACATAAATTACCCTTTGAAATTATGCCACAAAAATTCTACAAAGCAGAAGTAGTCGGGTTTTTTAGATGCTAAAAAATAGAAACCCATTTTTTTCATCAACTGCGAAACCGAAATCATAATAAACAAAAAAAACTATTTTTTTAACATATGTGAAACCCAATAGGAGGTTTAACTGAAGACCACATTTTCCTCTTGGAGATATTTGTGTTGATGAACACATATTTTAGTGTTCAAAAACACAAACCCTTGCAAAAAAATGACCAATATCGAAAAATGAAACAAAAAACATTAACCATTATGCATCATAACATACAATAGATGAAGAGCCCACAAATATAGAGCACATTACAACTTAAAAAGTGTCAAAATATATAATATTATGCATGAAAATAATTTACAGATGAAGAACCCACATTTGTATACCACATTATGATCACCTCCGCCTTACAAAACCACAAACAAGAATAGAAATGTTTTCATAGCACAAACTAAAAGAGAAAACACAAAGAAAAAATGTAAAGCACAAAATGAAGCGAATAAACACTAAATCAGACAATGGAAGCCTTAGTGAGGAGTATTCCTCACCTGGGTTGAAAACCAAGACCCAAAATCCATCCCTTTGAGCACCTTGGCAACTTCAAAGCCACTTTGCAACTACCTGCAAGGTGAAAAAGAGGAAGTAACCATGCACTTGCAAATTATACAATCCAAAAAACACATCAAAAAACATTTAAGGGAACACACTCGTGCTTTGTTACCTTTTCACTCCAACAAAGTGTGAAAGAAACATCGTTCGGTTGAGCCAAACACTTCGACAGACATGCAGGGAGAACAAAAAAATCAAAGAATCGAGCATCTTTTGATAGTGTCAAGGAGAGCATCTTCCGATGGTTGGGTAAAAACATTGTCGTTCGCAAACTCTTGAAGAGTTGAGAAGAAGCGGGAAGAACAAAAGGAAACTTGGGAAGGAAAGGCATAAAGGTAGGTGCATTCAGTGTTGTCCTGGTCGGGAAGGCCAAGCTATGTCGTGGCAGTAAGGTGAAGCAATGCAAAGTTAATGTGAGGAAGAGAAAGAGTGTAGGATGGCGGTGGGTAGAATTTATAGGCAAGTTGGTCATTAAGGTGGCCATGTGATCAAATTCCACATGGATATCCTATCAGATATAGGATATTGTAGGGGCAGGTTGACGAGGTGGGCCTGCACATGTTTTGGACAACACATAATTTGGGGCATTTTTGGACATGGTTGACAAATAAGGTTAGAACACGTGGCAGACAAGTCGACAATGAAAAAATTATATGACCAGCTTGTCCGATCAACAATCTAGCTGGAGGGTGAAAAAATAAGGTTATGGGGTCCATGTGGCGTGCCACATGGACCTCATAAGTTAGGGTGAGTGCATATAGGGGCCTCTCCCCTAGTTGTGGAAATGAATGAATGGAGGAATTTTAATGACCTTCGCAAGACTTAATTGTCTAAGGGATAAAGATGTACAAAGTTGGTCCAATTTCAAGTTCTTTTTTATGTTGATTATTCTCTTATGAATCTTGAGTAAGAAACTCGGTGTTTTGTGAAGCTTTGACTTTTCAAAAAATTCATTCAGACTTATAACCTTTAATTCATTATCAAACTAGTTATGAATATCTTCATATGTTACAGATTCCTTAATAAAATGTCATTTTGTTTCTATTATCCTCTTGCTGCAAAAAATGCACGTCCTTTCTTCCCAGTCTTCTTTGGGCACTTTCCATGTACCTATTTCATATCTCAAAAGGTTAGACCCAGTCCTTAACTGTGCGATTAGAATTTTGGCCTTTCCATTGATCGTAGATCTGTTGGTAAGATTTTTCATTACACTCCCAAGTAGGGTTGAATTCTTTAATATAGTACATTTTTTTCCTACCTAGTTGTCTCGTCCACATGGCTTTCCTAAAGTTCTTTAATACTCACTTTTTTATCTCCTCTTTACTACTAGAACAATCATGTAAATTTATGTCCCACTATCCATCCACTTGTCATTTTGTTTCTTCCAAGTCTTTTTCCTACTACTTAGGTCCTCTTCAATAGTCAAATTGGGCCATTGGTGTTTATCCATATTTTCTACCTTTTTTAAGTAGCATAACAATCGAATGATTGTCAAAGCCTCAATTGGAAACATACCCACTTTCGCTAAAAGAACTTCATAAGGTATTGTTGATTTAACTCTGAGTCTGTTGGTGATAAAATATTTTTGAATTATTTCTATTTGCCTCCATTTGAGGTTACACATGTTATTCCCGCAAACTTCACACTCGTAAAGGATAACTAGCACCACTAACAAACCAAAAAGGGTTTTCTTAGTCTTCCAATCCCACAACTCTGACTTCCTACATTTGTTATGAAGAAGGTATAAATCTCTCCAACCCCCTTGGATCATCTTTGATCTATAAGTCTCCCAGTTGAGCCTATTATGAATATCAATTCCTAAGCATTTGTATTCTACCAGTACCTCCAAGGGGTTGCCCTAAAGATAAAATTGACTTGCTACTTCTTATTTTTTAAAGAAATATCATGACTTTGGTCTTGCTAGTATTCACTTGCATCCCAACCTCTTTAAAAAACAACTCAAGAGCCTTCAAATGATCGCTCAAATCTTATGCGGATTTTGTAATAAAAACAAGGTCATTCGCATATAACAACAATTTCACCATGTATCCTACCAACTGGATACCTTCCCCATTAGTATTAAATAGCCACTCTTCAAGTTTATCAATATATAAGTCAAACAATGTGGGAGATAGTAGACACCCCTATTTGATCCCAATGTCACTGTTGAAGCACTTAGACAACCCTTCTTTAGTTCTGATTTTAGCTCTATCCTACTTATAGAGTTTGTGGGAAACAACTTTAAAATCCTTTGGAACCCCTAGTTCTTCCTTCCTGTGCTAAAGATTATCCCTATGGACAGTGTTAAAAGCTTTTTTGAAATCCATGAAGCAACAAAAGGCTTCTTCACCTTGGATGTCTCAAATGTTTTCATTGAAATGCCTTTGAGTGATGCAATGGTCAATGGTGGAATGTTTAGGCTGAAAACCAACTTGTCCTCTAGCCCTTTTTCCCTATTTTTTTGCCCATTTACTAATTCTACGTTCTAGCATACTACCAAAAAGCTTTCCAAAGAGAGGTTTGACCATGATAGTAGGATATTTAGAAGAATTACCAATGTCTCCAATTTTGTGAAGAGGTATGACAACACTAGTTGTCCATTCAACCGGAAACATGTTTTAGATAACTCTGTTAAAGATCTTCTTGATATGTGGAGCTAGGAGATCAACTCCCCACTTTAAAGGAAAATGAACTTTCAATACATATAATGATGAAAGTGTTGTGGAATACAATCATATTTTTAGATTGGTGGAGTTTGATATTGGGGATTATTCTATTGAGATGAAATTAGATCACTCACCTCTTCTTGTTAAATTACACATTTCTCCATAAAGTCAACACAATGAGCAGGTTCACCACATGCAAAAGAAAATCCCTTACAAGGGAAAAATCTTCATAAATCAAGACAATAAAGAAACCTTTAGTATTGGTCTTAAGCAACATTTTCACAATATAAAATATAATAGAGAGGATAATGCAACCAATAAGATGGGTGCCCACATTTATTGCCATTTGTTGATCCCAATAATTCACAAATCTTTAAGAGCATGGAAAAAGTATCACCCCAAGATGGGGGTTGCAAACAATTTTTCGACAAACCTATGGTATAATGAAGAATGTAAGGTAGCCAAGAGATCACTAGAAGAGAGGGGAATAAACAAACAATACATGAAAAAATATGAAAAATTGGTGCAATCCAAAAAAGAAAAATATGTAAATGAAAGAAGGAAGGAACTGATATGTCGGGCTCCTTTATGAACAAGTTCATGAGAAAAACTATCCATTTGTTGTTAGCACATCAATGAAAATTTTCACAACAAATGATATTAAACAAGGAATAAAGAATTAGCAAGTGGTAAAGCACAATACATAGATGGGTTACAAGTTGAATTTCCAAAATGGGGGAGTGAGGTTGCTGCTCTTCACATAAAGAGAATTTTTAATAACATTAATCATAAAGTATTTTCGGTGGAGTGGACTACTAGTGTGGTTATCCCTCTCTTTAAAAATGGGGATATAAAAAGTTCATCTAACAGTCACACGATTATGGTTAGTCATCTCTTTGGCAAGCTCTTTAGGAGCATGTTAGAATGAAAGATCAATAGTTGGACAAAAATGAAGGGTAAAACGGTGAAAGGACAATAAGATTTTAGGTCAAGACACGCTACCATTGATCACTGCATCACTCTTACATACTTAATTGAAAAAAATTGAAACACTCAAGGCAAGGAAGCTTAATGTTCTTTTGTGGACTTTAAGAAAGCTTTTGACACAGTACCTAGAGACAAGCTATGACACAAAATGGAAGAACTAGGCATCCCAAATGTGTATAGAGCTATAGTGAATGGACTATGTGAGAATATTAGAGCTAAAATCAGAACAAACTTGAAGGTATGTCAAATTGTTTTGGCAGCGACATTGGAGTCAAGAAAGGTTGTCGTCTATCTCCCACACTTTTTGATCTACATTGATAATTTAAAAGCGTGATTAAGCAAGACAGAGGGAGATGGTGTTCAGTTGGTAGGTTATGTGGTGAAAATACTTTTATATGTTGATTATGTTATCCTAATTTCAAAAATAGCTCATGAGTTAAGAGAACATATGAAAGCCTTAGAGCACTTTTGACATGAGGTTGGGATGCAAGTGAACATCACCAATAACAAAATCATGATCTTCTTGTTAAGAAGAAAATATATGCAAATTAGCTTTCTTTTTAAGGCAGACCATTGGAAATAGTGAAATAATACATGTATGCTGGGATTGAATTTCACTATAAGCTCAATTTGGAGTCATGTAGAACAAAAAGGATACGGGGAGGTTGGAAAGCTTCATACTTACTTTAAAAAAGGTGCCAAAAAGTGGAACTTTGGGATTGGAAAACCAAGAAAACCTTTTTCGGTTTACTAGTCACTTTGGTTGTCCTTTATGGTTGGGAAGTGTGGTGAAGCAACATGTAAAAGTATAGTTGGAGATAATTAGAAAGAATCTAGAAACATCTAATAAAACTATAGTTGGAGACAATCAAAAAGAATCTAGAAACATCTAATAACAAGCAATCTCAAAGTTAAAACCATAGTCTTGTATGAAATTCTGCTAACCGAAGTAAGTACTTTTCCATCAGAAGCATCGACATTAACTCGATTGATATGTTACATATAGAAGGTTGAAAACATGTATAAACATTGTTGGCCTAAAATGGTTGTGGAAGAGACGATAAACTAAAAGAAGAAAAACTAGATGAAGCAGAACAATGATTGGATGAACAAGTGGGACATCAATTTGCATGAGTGTCCTGGCACCAACCATGAAATAAAAAGTTATGTTATTGAAAAAATTTCAATTGGCACATGTGACAAAGTAGATTGGGTAGAAAAAAAACATACTACATTAAAGAGCTTAACCCAACAAATGATCACGGTGAAAAAACATATTTAGGGGCTATTAAATGGAAAGCAAGGATGCTAGTTGCACAATTGAGAACATGATCACACCACCTTAGGTGTAAGACGGGTAAGTGAAAGATATCCAAGGAAACATGGGTGGAAATAGATTGTATATTTTGAAATAAAGGGGTGGTGGAAACAAAATGGGACTTCATCATGGAGTGCATAGATTATGAGGACATCCACACTTAGTACGAAAATGGATTGAGGCTTGAAAACATGCACTAGTTGTTTGGGGAGGATAGAATTAACCAAATTACCAATCTCCTACTCAAAATCAATAGTATAAGATTTGATATCGAAAAGAATGTAGACACATAAAAATTAATTAAATTAATATCTCATTTCCTCTAAAGTTTGATTTATTTCAATAAATCAAACTCAACCTTAGGGAATATTCCAATCCTCTTCCTAATCCCAATCAATTAAAATAATTTATAATTAATTAATTTAATTTTGTGATTCCTACAAACCCACCTTTTAACCCCCTTCATTAAGCTAATTAACCTAAGCCTAGTCCCTATTAACATTCATCTTCTTTTTAAATGTCACACATCTACCCAAGTCCACACGTGACTCCCCTCATAAATAACTTGCATGCACAAGTCATTTCACCTCTCCACCTCATCTTTGACCAAAGAATGCTCACACATGTGTGAGAATTCTCTTCCCCATGGAGCTGATGGACTTGAAAAGCACTGAGAGGGGGTGGGGGGGTGAGTCAATGACACCAAAACAAACACAACTTCAAACACTAACCAGTATATAAACTTAACCAAGCATTTAAACAAAATACATGCTATCCAAAGTGAAATAACAACATCCACATAAATTAGAACATCCACCATAACACGTGTTTTTATGTGGAAAACCCAAATAGGTAAAAACCACGGTGAGATGAAACTCACAAGTTAACTATCTGCAGTAATAGATAACTGATCGGTTAAGGTCTTACAAAGTGCTCTGCTAGGAGCGAATCTTGTTAGAGATCCCAAGCTTGATTAGAAGCTTATACCCTATTAAGAGTACTACCCTATTAGGAGTAACCTCGTTGGAGGATTTGAGAATCCAAACTAATGGATCACCTTGTTAGAGGATTTGTACAATGAAGCTTGTTAGAGCTTACCCGGTTAGGGGATTTGATTCTGTTGTAATGATTAGAGAACAACAAGAATGGTTTGATCTATTTTGAGTAGCACAATACTTGCTTGATCAGATCATTCTAAGTACATTCAACACTGCTCTTTATCTTAACACTTATCGCTCTTCAACAAAAGATTTCACTCTTTATGCATATCAGTATTCGCATAATCTCCTCTTCTATATCAGTTATTTGTTTTAAATGATTCACTAAGATGTCTTTAAATAGAAATTCAAATCTTATGTTGGCCAATGGAAATCAATACACAATTTCCTAGGTGCAATGTATCTAGACAAGTAAACATAACTCATCACAAAAATGACTGCCAAGAAAACGGTGTCGGTAACTCATCACAAAATCAGATACCGGTTAGAACAGTCAATACCGGTTGGACCAAAACATGTGAACCATTGTCCTGGAATCTTCCACTTGATCTCCATCTTCATATTCATTTTGATTTTGATGCCGACTTAATGTAACCACAGGTTATCTCTTAAGCACATACCGGTTGACATAGAGTACCAGTTAGAGATAGACCTTAAACATACCGGTTAGCAGTGTAAACCAATGAAGTTACACCGGTAGTCAATGTAATCATGTGTGTGTGAGAGAGTGTTTCATCAATGACAACAAGTGATGAATACATTACAATCATCATCAAGCCAACAGGAGCTACCGTACACCTTTCCCTTTTAGTCTGCATGTCATAACCCCCTTCTTATAGCACATACACTTTTCTAAAAGTGTTTTCACTTGTTAGCCTCATGGTCTTTCCAAGATTTTCTCACACATGTGTGAGCACATCTGGACCTCTTCCCCATGACAAGTGTTCTTCCCAAGATGTGCTCACACATGCGTGAGCACACCTTGTCCTCTTCCCCATGCCAAGTGTTCTTCCCAAGGATTGACACTTGATCCACAAGTCAAAAGGATATATGCCTTGTCCACTCCATCTCCTCTCTTTCAATCAGAGCCATTCATCATCCTTTCAATCTTGACTGCCCATTTCAAATCTCCAAGGTCTATAAGTTGAAGCCTTCATTCATCACAAATCATCCAATTTTCATTACATCGTTATGCTAGCCTTTTAGTCATAAGTCCATCTCATTATCAAGTTTATGTTCTCATTGTGAAAGCATAATCATCTGCACAGAACACTCATCATGTTCACATCTTCATGCATCATCCTTATGTTGTTATGCAAATGTGACCAATCCACATTTCACACTCCATCCACTCTCCCACTCTTCATTTGTCAATCTTGGAGTAACGAGATCATGGAGACGATGAGGACAAGGAAGATCAAGTTGCATAGGGAGCATCATGAGGGAAGTACTGGTCTTATATTTGTTCCTTTCTCATGTTTTTATATGTTAACAATCTTTCTTGATGTGTTAACAATCTTTCTTGATGAAATGAATGCATAGTGATTTATGTTTAATACTAACATCTTCATTTTATAAGTGACAAAAATTTGAAGATTAATCTTTGATGCTATCTGTATGCGAGATTTATGGTGATCAAAATAATTAAATTGAGATCAAAAAGGCCAACATACCAATGATACTTTTGAGTACAAAGATTAACTAACTTAAACTAGTTTAAACAAGTTAACTCCCCAAGATGTGTCTCATTGTTCTCTATCTCATAGGATCCCTAAAGCCAATGTTTTTCTCTCAGATCATTGAGCAAATGACTTTAGGAATGACAACTCCAAGAACGAGTGATAAAGTGATATATGTGCATAAATGCATCTAAGATCTATATGATATGTTCAAGCTATGATGAAGATAATGATATGATAAAGATATTAACAAACTAGACTAACATAATATGCTAACATGAATATTTTATGATATGAAATGCTTCTAAATGCTAAAAAATGTTATTCTAACAAAGAGAGGCTAAAATGCTTGATATAATTAGACTATAATGTAGATGCATAAAACTTGGATATGGATTATGAAGAAATGGGCCCTATTTATAGAGGAAATGGGGAAATGGATGATTAAGATTGAATAATCTTAACAAGGGCTAGGATTGAAAGCTACTCAATCCATGTTTATAATTTTCACCAATGAAATGGTGACAATTATCAACAAGAGGTGGCTTGAGAGGCAATGTAAGAGGCATTAAATGCCTGATAAGACATGAGGGTCACCCTAGGAGGGTGTGGTTAGGGTTAATTAGGATTAACCAATGGATGAAGCTTTTACCCAAGAGATAAATGCAAGCGTTAATAAGATAATTAGGGTGAAAGCCATGAGTGCTTGATGAGACCCTTGGGTTGGATGAGAGTTACGTTAGAGACAAATTCTCTAACCATAAGTGAAGGTTGGATTAACCATTAATGTTTTGGAAGACTTTGGGGACAAATTTGTAAGAGCCTTAAAAATGACTTTGGGGACAAATTTGTAAGAGCCTTAAAAATTTGGGGAACTCAACAAGTTAACTTGTTGAAAATGATAAAGTCTTAAATGCATTTAGAAGACTTTCTTCCAAATTTGAGAAGTGACTTCCCCAAATTTAGGGATGTGATATGATTAGGAGAATTAAGGCTAGTTAAGTGAGATTTGAGGACTTCTAGAAGAATGATTAGGATGCAAGTGTGAAATGTAGGAGAATGCAAGTGAGAGGAAATAGGATTTTAATTAAAATAAAAATGTTTTATTTCAACTAAAATGGATGCAACTTTCATTTGTAGGAAAATGCAAGTGGGGGGGAGGGGGGGTTATAAATAAATTTGATTTATTTATATGCAAGGATGATTTTAATTAAATGCAAATTTAATTAAAATGGTGAAAAGGGGATTTAATTA
This sequence comes from Cryptomeria japonica, assembly GCF_030272615.1. NCBI lineage: Eukaryota > Viridiplantae > Streptophyta > Pinopsida > Cupressales > Cupressaceae > Cryptomeria > Cryptomeria japonica. The sequence continues at coordinate 212,140,735 of NC_081411.1, forward strand.
AATAAAGTGATTTATTTAATTAAAGGTTAGAAAGTGGTTAGTTGAATTTAATTAAATAAATTGAATAATTATTTTAATCAAATAGATGAAAAATGGAGAAATTAATTAAATAAAATGTAATTAATAGGGGGATGTGGTTTAAATAAATATTAAATATTTATTTAACTATATGGTCAGATTTATACGTCTACATTTTGTCCCTTTGAAGTGACGTGTGTGCACACGTTGATTCAAAGAAAATCATTTGATAGTTGCAATTTTTTTATCGATATGGTGTTGCTTGTCAAAATGTTTGATATAATGCCCCAATTGTGGATTTGATGAATGATATTGATGATGTCACCTCGGGAGATGAATCAAGGGTATGATGAATTAAAATTGCTTGATATGTTGCAAAAAAATTCAAATTGTTGACCTTTTGATTTTTGTTTTGATATGATAATGTTGATGATGTTTGAATTTTGGATACACACAATTTGATTCATCTCCCGATAAATGATGTTGATAATATTAATAAATGGAAAAGTGGAAAAATATATGCCCCACTTATTAACCCTCTCTATTACCCTCTTAAAAAGGTACAAAGTGAAAAAGAAAATTTATTTTACACTCCTCTTCTTGTGATTTGTGCTTTTGGATCTCTGATGATGATGTTGATTCCCTACCATTCTCACCATTTCAAGCACGTCAGGCGATACTAGAGACCCGTCGCCTATGGACCACCGGTAAGTGACCAAAAGCACTATCTTTTTGTACGATTTTTGTGAATTTTTGCCACGTTTTTCATTTTTTAGGGTCATATTTTTGTGTTTTAGCGCATACGCAATGTAACTTAGCACATATAAACCCTAGGGTTAGGTTTTAGCAGGTAGGTTGGATAGGTTAGCACTTAGTTCAGAATTAGTACATACACAACACATAATAGCGCATAGGACATGCTAGCGCATTGGTCGATCAGGATAGCACAATGGAGGTCTATTTTAGCACATAGACCATGATTTTTAGTGCATGTAAAGCAGTTTAGCGCATTGAATGTATGATTTAGCGCGTGAGGCTGAAAAATAATTTATGGTCGCCTGCTGAGTTGATTTTGGTTTTGAATAAATTGAGATATGATGTGATCGATGTGTTTAACTCATTTTGATGTTGATATGGGTCTGATGGAGTTGTTTTTGCCTGATATGGGTCTTAGGATTGAATTTTCTGTTATGTTGCTCTGATATGGTGCACTGATATGAGTCACGATATGGGTCGTTGTTTTGATATGAGTATATGAAGCATTGATATGGGGCACTAATATGGTTCACTATGTTGTTTTACTGATATGGATCACTGATATGGGATTCTCTGATATGTTGTTTTGATATGTTTCGTCGATATGTTGCTATGATATGGGATACTGATATGGATTACCGATATGAAATTACTGATATGTTGTTGATATAATGCTCTCTGATATGGATATGGTTCACTGATATGTTTCTGATCTTGTCGATATGATTTCCGATATGATGTTGATTTGATTCCTGATATGAATTTTGATATGATTATGATTTTGTTGATATGATGTTGATATGATTCCTGATATGTTTCGGTTTGATCTTGATATGATGTTCTTGATATTACATTTGGAATGTATTTGATTGAGTTGATTTATATTGATAGAATTTGATCGAATTGATAACTGATGGTGGATATGTTATGATTTGCAGGTTGTACTAGGTGTACTATAGTCTCGAGAGAGATTCCTAAAGCCATGGGGTTGATCCCTTGACTGACACAGGTAGAGATAGATATTATTGAGAGATATGAATTATCATCTCTTTGGGACATGCCTTGGTATACCATTAACTGGGGTTTGTTGACAGATTTGGCACAGAAGTGGCACAGTGACACCAACACCTTCCATTTGGCGACAGGTGAGATGACAGTGATGCCTGAGGATTGCTACAGAATCCTGCGGATTCTAGTGGTAGGAGACTTGCTACCTTATGAGCAGACCGAGGAGGGTGGTATAGAGGCTCTACGATGAGTATTTCAGGATGATCACATTAGTGGTTACGAGATTGCATGGCAAGAGACGTTGGATATAGATTATACTCCACTTTCATCGGTACTGGCATGTTTCATTTGTGGTTTCTTATGTCCCGTAAGTCCAAGGGACTAGCAGTGGGATGGGTTTTGGAGGACATGGTGACATGGGGGAGGAGGTTTGCATGGGGGTCATGTATGTTGGCCCACCAATATAGGGAGCTACACTAGGTCGTGTATCGGGGATACACTAGTCTATCAACAGGAGTTACATTGCTACAGGTGTGGGCCTGGGAGCATATAGCAGTGACACGACCGCTTGCAGATAGAGACAAACCAATTGTCTATCCTTATGCATACGGATATACAGATGTAATTGTCTAGTGAAAGCTGGGAAAACTAGAGTAGTTTCAAATAGTTTTGGATGATATAGACACGGTCATCTGGAGGTCGTATATGGATTTGTAGTGTCGTAAATTGTACACCCTTTCTAGGGTGGTACAATTTCACACTTAGGTTAGGACTAGCGTTAGTGTGTCTTGCATATTGTATTTCTAATTCCCCTTTAAGCATTTAATGAATTAGTTTAATTAAATCTAAGGTCATGTTTCATCACCTTACATATTATAAAGTTGGGCCCTTTACCCTAAGTGTGCCCCTTTTTATCTTACTCCTCCAAAGAATCATTTAATCATAAACCCTAATTATATCTTGTTTTGACTATTTAGGCCCGATTTAACATATCAAAACATCTCGAAATCAGCTCTAACTTTGGGATGTGCTCTAATATCATCATATCTAATGGCCCCGAGAATTCGGTGAAAAGTTGGTTGGATGATGGCGGGAATGCACACGGTCCGTGACTTTTTCTTGAAATTTCAAGAGCACAATCTTATGATATAATAATTCTTAACCCCAAAATATCGACGGGAGATTCAAATCCTAGGTCGGCCTAAAAATGAAATTAAGATCTAGGGTTTCATACTTAAGAGCTCTTTTTCTTCATTTCAAGGGGTCTTCTTTTAAGAATCTAAGAGCAGGTTTTTGGAGCATGAGAGCCTTCTTTGCAGTGAAAGAGTAGTTCTTTGAAGTCTTCAACAATATTCAACATTCATCCATCAAACATTAATCAAGCATCATTTTCTCAATTAGGGGCTTTTGAAGATGTAGAAGAACAATAGGAGATCACCTTTGGCTTGTACCTCTCCCTTGGGGTTGGGTATGGTTTCATGTCATTTTCATGTCTTTGCACAAGCTTCATTTTGATTCACATTCATTTTTTAGATCACTTTGCATTGTGGATTTAGAGAATTTACTTTGTCAATTATAAGCAATTAGGGTTTACTCTTTAGGATTGCTCTAGGTTGTTTACTTTCATTCTTAGGATCTTGTACACACACAAGGTTCTTGAACACACATTTTTCAGTACATTATCGGCTATTCGTGGAGGTGGAAATCACCAACATGGGGGTTTTACTAAGGCAAAACCCTATATAGCCACCCCAAACCCTCTTTTTTAGCTTCAGGTACAAGTTCGGATTTGAGCATCGTTGGAAGTTTCAGGACCGGAAGAGCACACACGGACAATTTTGGGTTGCAAATCTTGGAAAAATCCCCAATGAAAGGGGCGTGGCACCTTGCTCCTGCCCAAGACAGTGGCATGGCGCCATAGTCCTACCCTCTATCAGTAGGACTTGGCAAAACAACACTTTGCAGGTCTCAGAATCCCTCCTGTCAGTTGTTGCTCAAGAATTGCAGAATCAGGACGGTGGCGTGGCACCTTGGTCTTGGACATTCTTGCTTAGATTTCAGACACAAGTGCACCTCTGATTTTGCATTATGATCTGTACTTTTCAGCAGTGTATCAGTTGTTCTTTGATTTACATTCTCAGATTAGGGTTTGCTTGCTTACTTGCTTTCTAGGATAGATTGTATTTTGCATCATTCCTCCCTCTCATTTTGCATCATTCCTCTCTCTCATTTACAAAAAAAGAGTAGAAGACCTAAGAGGTAATCCATGGCTCTCTCTTTCTCATAAGAAGTAGCCGACATGCGTTACCTCCATAGGCTCTTTTGTATTCCATGACTATGTATGAGAGTGGGATTAGGGTTTCCATACTTAGTCTCACTTTTTCCCCTACACATGATTGTGAGGTATGGGCGGAGGATGGGCTAGAGATTCCCTATGTATATATGTCCAGGTATTTGATCGGGTGGATGCCCTTTATTATTGAGAGATTTTTACATAGTCGGGTCTATAGGCAGTATGGGTGACAATAGAGAATACCACAAGGATCCTATTTGTATGCTCGTCTGTTGTAGGATATACCCGAGTGGGGATCAACCATTGACAGTATTGTAGTGATGGCCGAGTAATTGAGTATAGTGGGCCAGATTTGGGATTATGAAGCCAGAGTAGTAGACGCAGGTATCACTGAGGAGTACTTAGCTTATCAGATTGCACATGTTGTGGCCCATTTATCCAATCCAACAGAGCCAGTGTCAACATTTGATGATGAGGAGGAGGAGTGGTCGCAGAGGCGAGGAGGTTAGAGGCACAAAGAGGATGATGAGGGGGATGATGATGATGAGGGTGATGATGGGGGTGATGGTGGAGGTGGTAGAGTGGGAGGTGTGGTGGGAGGGAGGTGGTCTACATAGAGGAGGAGATTAGACGTTCTTCCTCCACCGAATCCACAGATAGGGATAGGTGCAATAGGGACTTCCTTCCAGGTACCCATCCAGATTAGGGTGTGTTCCCATCATCAAGATGCACATATTAGGGCTTTGCAGATATGTGTGTAGAAGTTGCAGGCACGAGTTTTGGCGCAACATCGACAAATTGCCCAGCTGCAGATTGAGAGAGATACGACGATGGAGCGATAGGGACGAGAAGAGGCCCTTGTTGATAGACTAGATAAAGCAGTCACAAGCACCCCTCTCAGAGACACACTCGGGGAGATACAATATTCGACTAAGGAGGCTGAGTATTATCGACATTTATATGAGGATCTGGTCCCTCGAGAGTGGAGAGCACCTAGTTACGCTACAGTTGCATCTGCTTGATCAGACGCAGTCATTCTAGGACAGAGAGTAGAGACATGACATGATTGGTACAATGCTATCCTCTTAGTGGGGACCCAGGAGCGGGAATATTTGTCGTGAGACCTTCTACTTCTGGAGATAGTCATACTTGATTGTCCCATTTTGTGATATAGAGCATCTTTGATGTACTCATAGACAGACATGATATTCAATTGTATATTTTGACCTTGTTGTGTGATTATATGAGATATGATAGTGATTTCCTTTGGTCCACATATGATGTTCTATGATGATGAACTATATTTATATACAGATGTGATGAGGTTATGATGATTTATGATTCTTATGATGATCTCATTATGATGATGATTTTTAGATGTATTGAGCACATGATGATGTATGGATGCAAATGTTTTTCTTGATGGCATTTGTATATACATGTTTTTATGATGTGATGATGTATGGATGAAATGAATGTTATTTATATGATAATGATTATCTATATGTTTTGAAGGTGATATATGCTTTCCTGATAAAAAAATATTGATATGATGATGATTTGTGTTTTTATATGGTAAATGAATTTATTTGATGGTTAGATGACATGCATAGGAAGTGATGATAATAATGATGATAATGATGATAAATGAAACTAAATGTATGAATGAATGCAACTAAATGTACAAATGATCAGTTTAATTGCATCACGTTGTCATTCCTTTTAGCCAATTGTTGGTGCTCTTTTTGTCATCATTGAGCTTTTGATACGTTGAAAGTTGATACAAGCATCATGGTATAATTGAACCATAATTACTTGAGTATAACTTACATGGATTTTGATATTGCAAAATGACACAAGCGTCGAGGTGTAGTTGAACCAAGATGACCTGAGTGTTGTTTGCATAAAACAGACAAGAGTTAATCATTTTTATGTGCAAACTGAGAAATGTCTTCAATGATATGTTTCCAATCATGTCTCGAGACAAATTTGCATCATATGAATGATCGCCTCACAAATAGAAAAGCAAATAAAATATCAAACTCCTTCATTGCTTCTCTAGCTCAGTGCATCCTTGAGTTTCTTAGGAGATCGAATAATTCAAAAGTCAAGATACAAATAGTCAAACTTCATGCTAAGTGTAAACAAATCATGATTTAAAATAGATCATCCATCGTATTATGTTTTGTGTTGATTCTAATGGTGATTTTGATTTTAAGTATGAGTGTTAGTTTTGACATTTGTCTTCGTGGTATGTTTTGATCCTTGTTTGTGATGTGTTATGTCTAGTTGATGAAAACTAAAGCGAAATGCCCCCATTGAGATCATGATTTTTCCCCCAACTATGGACACTTCTTTTGATTTGGATATATACTTTGATCATCAAGCCATGGTGAGAGATTTATGCGGATAACTATTCAAATAATCAAGGACAGTGACTACGCTAAGTGTGTCCAAGATTTTGCGATGTGTTTACAAAAGCTTTGTGATGGGCATAGGCTTAGTGTGAATGGATGCGAAAAAATGTGACATGGGTACATACAGATGGAAGAGTCGATCTATCACAAATAGAGCCTGTTTCCAAGTTTTCAATATTTTATTTTTTTTGTATTTTTCTTGATTTTTATTTTGTTTTTTATAATTTTTCCCTTATATGTGCATTGGATAACTTAGGTGTAGAACTTTTTGAGATGCACATTGTTGATAGGTTCGTCAAACAGGTCCCCTTCTGATTTAGATAATTGATATGCCCTTGATTCGTAAGTAGATATGATGACAAAAGGACCTAGCCAATTTGGTTCAAACTTGCCCTTCTTTTCCCAATCCTATTGGTTGTGGGGATTTTCCTTCGGTACCAAGTCACCGATGTGAAATGCTCTTGTTTTTACCTTGTGATTATAGCTCTGACACATGCGTTGTTGATATGCTTTGAGGTGATCAAAAGCACATTGTTGGCACTCATCTAGCAGCTCCAATTCTCACAATTTGTTTACTCGACAATCCTCATCTAGAATGAGTCATTTTAGTGATACTCCGAGTGATGAAATCTCAACCTCAATAGGTAAAATGGCCTCTATCCATACACAAGTGACTATGGTATATCCCCCGTAGGTGTGCGGATTCTAGTTCTGTAGGCCCATAATGCTAGGTTGAGTTGAATGTGCCAATCACGTCCAACCTCGTTCACTATTTTCTTGAGGATTTTCAAGATGGTTTTGTTTGAGGCCTCTAGCCATTCCCTCATGGATAATATGGTGTGGAGAAATGATGTTGGATATGGAATTGTTTGCATGATTCTTGCACATCTTGATTCTTGAAAGGTTTTCCATTATCTGTGATAATGGAAGTAGTAATGTCATACCGACAAATGAGATAATTCAGGATAAAAGAGGATATTTACTTGTCGGTAACAGTAGTCAATGGGACGACCTCTATCCACTTTGTAAAGAATTCAATGGTCATGATGATAAACTTATGTCCATTTGATGAGGAAGGATGAATCTTACCCACTAGGTCGAGTCCCCATTGACAAAATGACCATGATGTTGTGAACGGTTGCAACTCATGTGCTAGTGCATGTATAATATTGCCATGAATTTGGTATTTTGGGAATTTTCTGGGAAATTGATATGATTCCTTTTCTATGGTTGACCAATAATAGCCCATCCTTAGAATTTTCTTGGAGAGAGTAGGACCACTTGAATATGTGCCACAAATACCTTCATAAAGTTCATGCAAAGCGGTTTCAGATTCGTTACGATCAAGACATCGAAGAAGAGTACCATCAAGACCTCGATGGTAAAGTGTGTCAGCAATTAGGATATAATGGGTTGCTTGATGAATAAAGTTGTGTTTCTGGTTTCAGGATAGGTCTAGTGGAAGGATATTGTCTTTTAGGAACGTGTAGATATTTCCATAGAGGGGCAAGTTGGAACCGACTATGTGGCATATGACTTGGGATTCAAAATTGTCGTAGGCAGGGGAAAACAATTGTTCCTCCAAGAACTCATAATGATTCTGGAGGTCTGGTGTTAGGAATTGCATGCAGATAATTATTAACACGAGAATGAAAAAACACAGAAATAATAACAACGAAGAGACAATATTTAACGCGATTTACCCAATCTCGGGCTACATCCACCAAACAGAGAGTCCAATATTATTATCCAGTAAATCAAAACCAATTACAACCAACAATCCCTTGCAACTCAATACCGTTGCAAAATGCTATAAAATTCTCTATAAAAAACCCCTAACCTTTAGCCTTTTTATCAAGACTTATGTCGGTTAGAAAATTAGGGTTACAACATGTCAGCCAATAGAAAAATAACACCCACCTTGACCCTTGACCCCACCTTGACATTAAATAAATAAATTGAATCATTTATTTAATAAAATAGATGAAAAATGGAGAAATTAATTAAATATAATTTAATTAATAGGGGATGTGGTTTATTTAACTAGACGGTCAGATTTATATGTCTACACTATCTTCGGTCCCATATACCATTTAGTCTCGTGGACATCATTAGAATCATTCATTCATTCATAAGGCTTATTATTGGATAATATAATAAGATGCATACACATATGTATTAATTAATTTTAATTTATAATTAAAAAGATTTTTCTATTATTTTTTATTTATTTAAGTAGAAAAAATATTATAAATTTGAGATTATGGAATATAGTCAATTTGTTAAACAAACAATAAGAAAATTCAAAAACAACTAAAAGAAGTCCTCAAACAAGAAGTACCATATTAGTTAAATTAACAAAGTAAGAAAGTAATATGAAGTTATAACCACTACAATAATTGCAATGACTTTCTTTAGCTAGCCTAGAAAGTTGCATGGAGTGTAGTATCCACCAATCATTGGAACTTCTTTACCAATTGTTACCCCTATATTTTTTGCTCATGCCTAAAGCCTCATAATCAGCTAGAACCCAACTATTGCTAATGTTTTGATGTTGAAAGTGTCGGTCACCTTTGTTCAAATTTTCAAGCACCCTCTTGGACATCCCCTACCTGCCAGTCACAAAGAAGTCATTGTTTTTCAAATTCTGTGAAAGATGACATAAAATCCTTTTACAGAGATAATTTTAACATCCTCTTCTCCAAAATGACCAATTTTTATGGCCAAACTCCATGTCGACTGGGAGATTTTAATTGTTTGATTTTTGGGTTACCCATATGCCCAAACAATTAAATCTCAATTTTTATTTGTCATATGCAAAAATTATTTTTGGGTTATGCTCTACTCAGCTTATTTATTCTATAGTTAAAAATTCATAAGAACTAGAGCTCCTAGTAAAAAGTTATGCGGGTTTTTCTATGGCAGCCCAAAAGAACAATTGTCATTGAACTTGAACCTTGAACCTTTTTGGTTCAAGCCAGCAGGTTCAAGCGCACAGGTTCAAAAAGTTCAAAGTTCAAATTTCGGGCTTTGTAATTTTCGGTCATTGAACTTGAACTATTGAACCTTGTAGGTTCAAGGTTCAAAGTTTGGGTTCAAGTTCAAAAAGTTCAAAGTTCAAATTTCGGGCTTTGTAATTTTTGTTCATTGAACTTGAACCATTGAACCCTTTTGGTTCAGGTTCAAGGTTCAACGCCCAGGAAAATGGAAAGAAAAATAATCAATGCATTATACTGTGGGTTAGTCTATGTTTTTGAACCATTTGCTTGAATCTCGCAGGTTCAAGGTTCAAGGTTCAAGGTTCAAGGTTCAAGGTTCAAGGTTCAAAGTTCAAAGTTCAAAGTTCACAGGTTTAGAATGTGGATGTTTTTAAAAAAATGATCATTGAGCTGAGAGTAAAAGTGTTTAGATGACTTTTGAGATAGCCACACTAACACATACAAAGTCCAACCTTCATGTTACAAAGGAAGATTTGGTTTTTTGAAAGATGGATTTAATTATTAATTCATATGTTGATAACAAAGGATACTAGTTGATAATATTTTCAAAGAATTATTTCAGCAGCTCACGGTATTACAAAAAAAATCTGAAGAGTTACAATCCTCCTCTATTATAAAGAGAGTTTTGTCATAAAATAGAGCTCATTCCTTCAAATGGAAGCTCAAAATTGTGGTCCATGTGCAAGTTTTGGCATGTATATTGTTTATAGTTTTCAATGCAACCTGTAACCATGGATTTTCTAAGACAGAAAAACCAGTCTCGGTGCAGAGGTAATAACTTTTAATTGCACCGTTGGATCGGGCTACATTTTTTATATGTTTTAGAAACCCTAGCTTTATAAATCCTCATTGGAGTGATTGGACAAATAATATTGCGTTCAAAAGTTATTAATTTTTAAGTACGGGTCTATACAAATTTATGAGAAAAATATTATTATGACAAGCTCATGTTTGAAATGGAGATATAAAATAAATGACCACCTGTCAACACATAATTAGATGTGTTTAATTTACATTCTCTTCAAATATTTTTCAGAAAGGAATGAAGGATAAAATATTTGAAGCAAAATTAAAAAGAGTTGTCGGAAGAAGATAGAAGATAAAGGAAAAGATTAGTTAATAATCTTTTCAAGAATCAGTTATTGATAACTGAAATTCTCAGCTATATATATGTAATGAAAGAAAGGAGAAAAGGTTCTTCTTTTCTTTTCTTTTTCTTTCTGCTATAAAAAAAGGAAGAGGTAGCATTGTTTTCTGGACTGCACAATTTTATTTTTCAGAAAAATTGAGTCTGTGCGCTTACATTTTGGCATTGATGGAATGAAGAAGATTTTGTTGATCTATGGATTTGTCAATATTTTCTTTTGATTACAATGAACTTTGTTTCTCTTGTGATTACCTTTCATTGCCTTTTCTGTTACATAAAATTGTGTATGCATTTAATTCCGAAACTTTGATTTCAGAAATAATTTGTATTTGGAAAGAAATCTGTTGTTAACTCTTTGTCTGGGTATTCTGATCCCCCTTGTCCTTTGAGGCATGAGAGAGACTCGATCAACATCTAGAGCATTTTGATCTATTGGAAAGGGTATTTTCGTGGGTGTGGATAATTAAACTATGTTTTACTTACCTTCATTAACTGCATTATAAATCTGCTATTCGCATCTGTGTCATGGCTATGAGCAGATGTTAATTGCCTTTATTGCTTTCCGGTTAAAAGCATATTCAGAAAATATATATTTTTATCCAACGAAGGGAGTTGTACCTTCGTATCAAAATTCAAAGAGCACTTGCACTCACCATTGCAAGTGACTCAACTGTTGGTTCTAGTTTTTGTCTTTCAATTTGGGCATTCGGGAGTCATTTTTGAAAGGTATTTAAGAAGGACAAATCTGTTTACCAACACATGTTAATGCCAAAAAATCCCGAGTGCATTTGATAAACCTTGACCAAGGTATTCATTGCAATAGAGACTATTTATCAACATTAAGGTTGTGCACATTCCATGGACCCCGAACTATTCTTTCAAAAATTGGAAAATTCAATTATGAAGCTATTTGAGCTTTGAATCAAGCATACTCTAAGCTTCCTATTATATTTATTCATAAGTATCCCTTCTTTAGAAATCTTGTTGGACATATAAGTCATTGAAAATTATTTTCATTTCTCAAGAGTGATGTTAATTTTGAGAAGCGCCTTCAATTATGCATTGAGAACTTGACCATGTTAGTAATATACCCCTATGTACTAGTCCATCAAGATTGGTAATCCCAATGACAAGGGATTAATGACAATACAAAACCAATAATGTCATTAAACATCTAAGAATACATGTTTGGGCACTTTAAATTATAGGGCAATGCCTACTCTTACAATAATAAAGTTAAAAGTACCATCGGAACACCAACAATTATAAAAAAACTCTCACATTCATTACTACAAGTAACATAAGGATTATAGATTACAACTAGGGTAGGGAAAAGTTGCTCAAAATCTATTTCTTAGTGATGATTTGTATTAAGTTGTTTTTATCAACCATTACTCTAAGAAATTTGGATAATACATGCTTAGCTTTGAAGCCATGAATTCGGGATTATAAGTTGATAAATTATTTTTCAAGTTCATCATTATCCTTGAATTGTCATTTGATCATTGTGGTCAGATGAATAACCTAAAGTGAAAAAATGACGCACAATATTTGTAATTCATATTTGAATAAGCTAAGCATTGATATTTTTAAATGTTTTTTATAATAACTTGGCAGCAAGTGATGATAACCATGATGTGCTTAGGAAAAGTCCTAAGGAGAATAGTTTTTCATGCCCAAGAAAAGTGAAAAAGAGTGGATAGGGAGGGGATAAGGGAATGTCAAAGCATGCAAACATGGGGAAAGACCAAAACAATGCAAGATAGACTTGGCATGGCATAAAAAGGACAAGAGGGGGGGAATAAATAAATTTGAGATGGCTGCTAATAGAAAGTTTAGCACGGAGAAGCTTATATGAAGTGAATTAAGCTTGTGAATAGACTTTGGACTACCAAATAAGGTTGATTTTGTTCTAATTAGTATACTTGAATTTATAATTCCAAATGTTGTTTAATCAACGTACAAGAGGTAAAGATGGCAAGAGTTTCTTGTAAATAGCTTTGAGGGAAAAGAATAATTAAAATTTATAAGAGTAATAATATCACAATTAAATGTTAAAGAAGAAAAATCAATGTGAATTCATCTTAGGTATGAATTGGTTGGGAAAGCACAAAGCTATAGTTAACTGTTATGACAAGAAAATATAGTGCTTAGATGACTTAGGAAACAAGGTTCTCTTGCAAGGCACTTGTCGAGAGGTAAAATTGTTGCAACCCTCTACTATCCAATTAAACCTGAGCACAAAGAAACATTGCCAAGTATTTGTAGTTAAAATGGAAGAAATTAACAAATCTAATGCTATCAGATTCCATGATGATATGGTGATTATGAAGCTAGTTATCATCACAGCGAAGGTTCTAGAGAGAGCAAAAAACTAGAGGAATCATTTGAAAATAGATACCCTTACCTTCGAAATATCAAGACGTATTTGTTGAAGAACTACCAGAGTTACCACCCAAGAGAATATTTGATTTCTCCATAGAGTTAGTTCTAGGAGCAGTGTCGGTATCAAAATCTCCCTACTGTATGACAACTGTCAAAGTCATGGTGTTGAAAGCATGATTGCAGGAGTTATTGAATAAGGGATTAATTAGACCTAGTGTGTCAACATGGGGGGAACCAATAATATTTGTCAAGAAGGATGGTACCCTTCGCCTTTGTATTAACTATGAGATGTTGAATAAATTAACCACCAGCAACAAGTGCCCCTTGCCACACATCGATGGTTTGTTTAATCAAATATGTAGAGCTGTAGTATTTTCCAAAATAGATCTACGTTCAGGGTATCATTAGTTAAGGTTTAGGGATGAAGATATCCACAAAACAACCTTTAGGATTCGTTATGGACATTATGAGTTCACTATATTACCATTTGGGCTTATCAATGCCCCAACCACATTCATGAACCTGATGAATAACATATTCCATGATTGTCTCTGTTGTCCTCATTTTTGGCTGTCACAAAACCAAGTTAACACAAATTTTGTCTAATTTGTAGCTTATATGCTCTAAGCACACTTTTCAAGGTGCTCTTTATTCCACCTCATGCGTTATTTAGGACCCTCGATTCTTGATTCAGAAGTTGTAGTCCTTTTTCAGATCTTTTAAGTTAGTTTTTGTGTTTTGGTGTAAATTAGGTTCACAAACCCGAATTACACCTATTTTATGCACACAAGTGTAAATCGGGGTTACAAAACTGAATTACACTTTCCCTTCAAAAATTTTAGTTTGGTGCAAACTGGGTTTGTAACCCCAATTTACAACACTTCATAACCAAGTCATGTTTTTGGTGCATGTCAGGGTTATAACCCTGACCTACACCAAGTTCTCCCATTTTGGTGCAAGTCGGAGTTACAACCCCGACTTACACCAAGTTCTCCCTTTCCAATGCAAGGCGAGGTCACAACCCTGACTTGCACCAAGTTCACCCATTTTGGTGTAAATCGAGGTCGTAACCCCAATCTACACTGAGTCCACTAAAAATGGTGCAGATCGGGGTCGTAACGCCAACATACATCGAAGCCTCACCCAACGGTGTATATCAAGGTCATAACTTTGATCTACACCTAATTTCCCCTTCATATTGCATGTTAAGGGTATAACTCCAACCCACACCGTTGTCCTTTGACTGTTTTGCCAAGTGCCAAGTATTAGTGCAAATCGGGGTTGTAACTCCAACTTGCACCATGTTTCTCTCTTAGGTGTAAATCAGGTTATAACCCCAATTCGCACTAGAGACCATTTTTCTTTCCTTTGTGTTTCACATAAGTGCATATCATACTTATAAGTTTGATATGCACCTATATGATTGATGACCCTTCCCAAATGCAAATCGGACTTATAAGTCCAAAATGCACCTCTTAAACCTCAATTGGCAATCTTTGGTTTTTTTTGTCCAACTTTGGGAATCCTTCAAATCCATTTCTGCAACCCCACTTCAGATGCTAGATTTAGCATATTGCGACCAGATGACTATGAAATATAGGTTACCAAGTGAGGACATGAAGATTTCATTGGTGAAGAATGTTGGAAACAAGATGAGGCTCCATACACTTTGTCATTTTTATGCATCTCTAGTCTAGTGTCATTTTGTAATCTCAATTGACACTTCAAGTGTCATTTTATATTCATGTTTTTGTATCTAGAATGTGCATGAGTTCTAAGTCAAATAGGACTCTTCTTTGATTTAATCATAGTTTTCCTAAATTATCCCATTGCACCTCACCTATATATATGAGGTTGCTCTTTGTAATATGTAGCTAAAATCTAGAATATTTAATCCATATGCCAAAACTCTACCAAAGTGAAGAGCAAAAATGAAACTTTGTGTTCCTATTATGATTTTATAAATTTGATCAAATAAGAAGAAAACTTTGGCATCCAGACTTTTGATGGACTTGAAAAACACTAAGAGGAGGGGGGGGGGGTGTGAATCAGTGACACCGAATAAAATACTACTTCAAACACTAACCAGTAGATGAACTTAACCAAGCATTTAAACAAAATACATGCTATCCAAAATGATATAACGACATCCACAAAAAGTAAAGCATCCACCATAACACAAGTGTTTATACGTGGAAAACCCAAATAGGTAAAAACCATAATAAGATGGAACTCACAAGTGAACTATCTGCAGTAATAGATAATTGACCTGTTAAGGTCTTACAAAGTGCTCTGCTAGGAGCGAATCTTGTTAGAGATCCCAAAGCTTGATTAGAAGCTTATACCTTGTTAAGAGTACTACCCTGCTAGGAGTAACCTTGATGGAGGATTTGAGAATCCAAACTAATGGATCATCTTGTTAGAGGATTTGTACAATGAAGCTTGTTAGAGCTTACTCGGTTAGGGGATTTGATTCTATTGTAATGATTAGAAAACAACAAAAATGGTTTGATCTGTTATGAGTAGCACAAAACTTGCTTGATCAAATCCTTCTAAGTACACTCAACACTTCTCTGCATCTTAACACTTATTTCTCTTCAACTCATTCTTTCTCACTTTCAAATGATTCACTAAGATGTCTTTAAATAGACATTCATATCTTATGTCGGCCTAAGGAAATCAAAACACAATTTCCTAGGTGTAGTGTATCGAGACAAGTGATCAATAACTCATCACAAAAATGACCGCTAAGAAGTCAGTGCTGGTAACTCATCACAAAATCAGATACCGGTTAGAACAATCAATACCGGTTGGAGCAAAACTTGTGAACCATTGTTTTGGAATCTTTCGCTTGATCTCCATCTTCATCTTCATCTTTCATTTTGATGCTGACTTAGTGTAGCCATAGGTTGTCTCTTATGCACATACTAGTTGACACAAAGTACCAGTTAGAGAGAAACCTTAAACATAGCGGTTAACAATGTAAACCAATTGAAGTTACACCGGTAGTCAATGTAATCATGTGTGTGTGTGAGAGTGTTTCATCAATGACAACAAGTGATGAATACATTATAATCATCATCAAGCCAACAATCTCCCCCTTTGGCATTTATGGCAACACTTAGAATTTTTTTAGAGTAATATAATACTGCCAAGTGTGCATACACAACAAATTTACACATATACTTATACTCCCCCTTAATGCATGCATAAATACAAAAATTTCAAAAACACACATACATATTTCTACTCCCCCGTTGACAACAATGCCAAAATGAAAAAGTAAAATATATACATATATATAGAAAATTTGTATCAAAGTTCAACATATAATAACAACTTTAAAAAGTTCATGCATTGGCTAATCTCATAAAAATATCATTGAAGTTCTGCTTCATCTGTGATAAAGCATTTTCCCACGATTCTAGTATGTTAGCAGTATACTCAAATATAGACATCAGTTGGGAATGAAATTCTTCCATCTAGTCTAGTGTGTAGGTTTCAGGAGTAGCAAGAATAGCTTCTACATTGGAGTAGGCTCTCTAAAGAATGTAGACCTATGATGTGAGTTGACTCTTAAGCTCTTTTAGAGATCAGAATCTCTTAGCCTTCTCATTATCATTCCTGACCAATCTGTCATGCCAATCATCTACAGACTGGTTAAAGGCATGAATGGAGTCCTGGAGTGGGAGATATGCCTTGCATATCCTTTCCATTTATTGCTCGGTTTCAACTTGACTCTTATAAATGTCAGAATAAAAGAAAGAAACATTGGAGGTAAAGGCAAGATACTTTCCTCTAGATTCAATAGCTTTTCTCAACAGACTTCCATGTTGAGATAAAGCCATTTTGCCACTTTCAATGTTCTTTGCCAGTTTATCTCCATATTGCTTCTTGTGGCTCTTCTCAGCAGACATTTGAGCAACATCTTCAAGTAACTTTATTTGATCAGATGCATCTGCAACTAACTGATCAAGTTTGCTAATGGGTGTAGGAAAATGTGCAACAGTTGTTTCCGGTAGTAAACCAGACAAAATTTCTACTGCATTCTAGATTATCTCTGCTTCAATCCTTTGCTCTTTCAGTCTCTGCTTATGCGCTCTAGATTGCATAACATTAGCAATCTTCATCATTTCTGACACGCTCAAAGTGTTCATATCAATGGGTCCTGTAATACTTAAAGAATCAACATCATCATCTTCAAGTAGTTTCTGCTTTGTCGGTTCAGTAGGTACACTCTTAATGATAACTCTCTTTGTATTTTGCTCTGTTGTCTCTTCAGGTAACTTAGTGACAACTTTCTTAGTAGACTCCTTTTGAGTATTTTCAGTGACCGGTAGAGATTGGGGTTTCTCCAGTCGTTCGATTGTCGGTTCAGTGTCCACTTTTGGTTGAATAGCCGGTTGATCAACTAATGTAACCTGTACTTTAGTAATTGTAGGAGGCTCCATATCTGGTGCAACGATGTCTCCAGATAGGTCCACTATATTTTGAACATCTTCATCAATAAGAATAATGGAATCATCCTTCTTCTTGATTGGATAGACTATGTCAGGTTGAACAATCTCCTCTTCATCCATTTCCGGTCGAGGAACATCATCTATAGTATTATCCTTATCTCTAGAGTGGGTGAGCTCTTCCCTCTTTTTGATTACATAGGCTAGCTGATGTGTCTCAGACTCAATAACTGCCCTTTTTGCATTAAGAAGCTTCAATATTCTCATTTTAAAATCAAAATATACTTTGTATTGCTCAACCAAAGCACTAATTCCATCCGAAGATAAATTGGGAAAATATTGTACAAATATTTCATCAATAATTTTCTTTTCTAATTGAATAGCTTCCTCCCATTTATCTAAAAGAGTATTGTACAAAGAGATT
Organism: Cryptomeria japonica; assembly: GCF_030272615.1. Taxonomy (NCBI): domain Eukaryota; kingdom Viridiplantae; phylum Streptophyta; class Pinopsida; order Cupressales; family Cupressaceae; genus Cryptomeria; species Cryptomeria japonica. The sequence continues at coordinate 212,158,639 of NC_081411.1, forward strand.
GAAATATCCTTTTCCAAGTCATGCGAATATCTATTGTAATGACCCAAATAAGTTATTACCTGTTGAATGACTTGCTTCTGCACATCCTCAGTGAAAGAATCAAAATATTCTTTGACATTGTCAAACCTATTCCTTCCTAGTGTCTTTATTGTTCTCTCAAAAATTGTGTTGGGTTTGTAGGTAGCAATATCAATAAGTGTAGTTTCCTTTGGCACTACCTTTACCTTCTTGGGTGTTTTGTCGGTTGCTTTTTCCTTCTTTGGTTCTTCTTCAGAATCTGTTCAATTTCTCTTCTTTGGTGCACTCTCGTTCTTCAGGAGACATCTCATCAGACTTCTTTTTCTTTCCTTTCACCTTAGCTACAGGTACAATACCAGTTTCTGTTGGTGCAACTTGGACTGCCACAATATCCAATTTTGCCTGTTGTTTATCTTTAGGCGATGCTAACGGGGTATTAGCATAGCCAACCAGTAAATCATGAATAACCTCATAGTTCATATCTTCCATCTCTTCCTCTCTAAGCTCAATTACTTGCATCAAGCAAAAGTCAGTGGTAACAGTGAAGACTATGTCTTTTGCAAAGTGTTTTACCACATCTTCAGATAATCTCATTCTCATACTCATTTTTTTCTTAAATTCATTAAAATACTTATTCAAGGCAGCTGAAAAGTATTCTTCAGAGCCTTAATGATGTTCTTGATATGTGCATTGACCGGTAGGTCTTTTGACCATTCAATGTCTCTAATTCCTGGTAGGAAGTTCTAGAAATAGAAAAATAATCCGGCTAATAGCTGACCATATTTGAACTTTTGAGTGTTGTCCTTCTTAATGGATTGCAAATTTTGAAATAATTGCACTCTGATGGCTTCATAGAGATCATAATCTGCATTATCAACAATCATTCTATGTGTTGTATGAATTGTTGCAGATGGAACACTATTAAGTCTATTGGAGTAAAATACTCGGTAGCCTATCACCATTGCTGCTAGTTTCACTGCAGGGTCTCTAATATTGTTGATAGAAAAAGCACGCTTATCAAATTAGAACCAGCTAATTTGAACATAGTATCCTTTGAAATTCATCTTAGCTCAGGAATTTCACCGACTGAGAAATAACCAGTTATAGCCTGAATAGCTTCCTTGGTTATTGTGTGAGTCCTCTCTAAATACATGTTCTCTCTGTGAACTCGACTCAAAATGATTCTGATGTGTTCTTTCCCAAAATCTTCAAGAAAGTAGGTGACATTATGAAAACATTTTTCAAAAACCCTAGCATATTTAGTTTCAATCGTTTCGTTCTTATCAAAGAGTAATTTCAACTGTGTGTAAATGTGTAGAGTTCCTAAATCTTCTATCTTGCAATCTATATAACTGGACAAGTCACCTTTGACCACAACACCGGTCGGGACTTGCGATAATGCATTATAAGACATAATTTGGTCTGCCTTTAGAGCTTCCTTAGGCTCAGTAGTGATCATCAATCTCTCTACAGACTTAGAAGTAGATGCCATTCTAGCTAAGCAAGTTACAAAGTGGTATACTCAAAGAAATACCTTGTTTCCTGCACGTTGCTCCATTTCCCGGTTGAAATGCCCAAATCCACACTAGTTCGCCTCTCTGCAACTTTCAATTCAACTTAATTTCTCTAATCACAAAACAATTCACCAATTGACAACAAGACAATCTTATTCGGCTCTGCAATCACTTCAAATTTCTTCTTAGAAAGAGTTATGGTAAAAATGACAAAGTAAAATTTGCTTTTATCCTTTTTACCGACTCCAATAAATGCTCGCACTTTAGGGTTACAAACCTAATTTCATCACTTAAGTGAAATACCAGTTGATAACATGTCAACAAAAAGTCACCAAAATTCATGATTCAAAAATTCTTTCCCACTCATTTTACAAGGGGTCCGGAGATGTTTTACTATTAAGCTCCCCTTAGCCATGTTAAACAGGCTTAAGTCACCGATGTTGGGTTCTCTTCACTAGGTGAAGGAATAGTTTCATCTCCAGGCGAGTCGTCACTTTTCTTCTTCTAAATCTGATTCATATCCTCTCTGGTTTTCTCAATATCAACTTTCTGCTTTCCTTTCTAATCCTTGAAAGAGTTGACCGGTTCACTATTAATTGATCTGTAAAATTTTGCTAAGTGCCCCAGTTTGTTGTAGTGGTTACAGACCATACTAGATGATCTCCAAGGTCCTGCATTTCCTCTTCCTGTTCTTTTTCTGTAGTTCATAGCCACATGACCAAAGTTATTATAGAAGGTGCAAATAATATTTGTTACCTTTTCTATATCGAATGGACTAAATCAGTTGCTGTAGGATCTTTGTCAGTTCAGGTTTACCCGGTTATCAAAGTTCCTTATGTGGTTACCATTTGGTCTTTGATGTATGTGTGGTACAAGATTTTTTGCTCCATATCTGCACACAACATGTCGATGTCCATACATTCCACATGTGAAGCAATGACCTTCAAACTTTCTAGACACATACCTAGCATTAGCATTGTAATTTGCATTTCTTTTAGGTTTGTCTCTACAGACATTTGCAGTATGACCAGGCTTATGGCAAACAAAGCAGATAGGTTTAAAAATCTTCTTATCGGTAGTCTTATTGACTTTAGGAGTAGTTTTGTTCTTTATATAGTTGCTCTTTGTACCGGAGGATTCACCTTTTTCAGTTGTATGAAAACCAAGTCCAGAGATATCACCCTTCATTCTTTATGATTGAATTTGTTCTTCCAGCATGGTAGAACTTTTGACAAACTTCTCCAATTTCTCATTGGCTTCAGTAAGCTTCTTGACAAGATCTTCATTATGCTTAGACAGGTTCTCTTTAAGAGATGATGTTAGCTCAAGATCTAGCTTTAGGTTCTCCTTTTCTTCTGTTTCAACAATCAAGTTCTCATGCATAGTGTCTTTTTCCTATTTGATCTTTATAATCTCTTGATCTCTTTCCTTGATAAGGTCTTCGACAACTCTTCTGGGTTCCAGTTCCTAACTCATGCGGATAGTGAGACCTTCTAGCTCTCTCCTTAGATTCAATTTCTCACCATGCAACTTTTCAACTTCTTCTCCTAAAGCTTCAATATTGGCTTCATCTGAAGAACTATTATAAGATATTCCTAACAATTTTTCAGATAGCTCTCTCTTTTGACTTGAGAAGCTTTCAGTTCGCCCCTAAGGGATTCAACTTCATTTCTGATAGCTTCTAGCTCTCTAGCCATCTAAAAGTAGCTCCTATCCCCCATGGTAGTTTCAACACTCCCTTGTAAGTGGTTAGGCTTCAAAGAAGTTAGGCTCTGATACCAATTGATGGACTTTAAAAGCACTGAGGAGGGGGGGGGGGAGTGAATCAGTGACACCAAATAAAACACTACAAACACTAATCGGCAGATGAACTTAACCAAGCATTTAAACAAAATGCATGCTATCCAAAATGATATAACAACATCCACAAAAAGTAAAGCATCCACCATAACACAAGTGTTTATACATGGAAAACCCAAATAGGTAAAAACCACGATGAGATGGAACTCACAAGTTAACTATCTATAGTAATAGATAACTGACAAGTTAAGGTCTTACAAAGTTCTTTGCTAGGAGCGAATCTTGTTAGAGATCTCAAAGCTTGATTAGAATCTTATACCCTGTTAGGAGTAACCTCGATGGAGGATTTGAGAATCCAAACTAATGTATCACCTTGTTAGAGGATTTGTATAATGAAGCTTGTTAGAGCTTACCCAGTTAGGGGATTTGATTATGTTGTAATGATTAGAAAACAACAAGAATGGTTTGAAATGTTCTAAGTATCACAACACTTGCTTGATTAGATCCTTCTAAGTACATTCAACACTGCTTTGCATCTTAACACTTATCGCTCTTCAACTCATTCTTTCTCACTTTCAAATGATTCACTAATATGTCTTTAAATAGACATTCATATCTTATGTCGGCCTAAGGAAATCAAAACACAATTTCCTAGGTGCAGTGTATCTACACAAGTGATCAATAAATCATCACAAAAATGACCGCCAAGAAGTCGGTGCTGGTAACTCATCACAAAATCAAATATCGGTTAGAACAGTCAATACCGGTTGGATCCAAACTTGTGAACCGTTGTCCTAGAATCTTCTGCTTGATCTCCATCTTCATCTTCATCTTTAATTTTGATGCCAACTTAGTGTAGCCATAGGTTGCCTCTTATGCACATACCAGTTGACACAAAGTACCGGTTAGAGAGAAACCTTAAACATACCAGTTAACAATGTAAACCAATTGAAGTTACACCGGTAGTCAATGTAATCATATGTGCGTGTGAGAGTGTTTCATCAATGACAACAAGTGATGAATACATTACAATCATCATCAAGCCAACAAATATATGTTGGATTCATTTGTGTTTTATGGTGAGAGTGTTCTTTTGTCATTTTCATTATAAATTCATATTTTTCTCAAGTAAAGGTGTGGTTGAGGAAATATTGTTAAAGAGTAGAGGCAATTGCTGATTTGTGAACTTTGTGCCATATTTCAAGTCTTGTTAATAGAATTAGGAATTGGTATAAGAAAATAATAACTTGAATACTTTGAGCTTCAGATTGTTATTTCAATATAAGATTCTAAAAAGTTGTAATAGGATATCAAGATAAAGACTTTTTGCTTTACTTTGTTATCTTAGTACACAACTGTGGGCTACATAAGTTATTTGTAAAAGGTTGAGAGGATCGTAGTGGTTGCAAAACTTTGATCTTGAACACTATTTTCCCATCCCAAAGAACCAACAGGGGACTTTGTGCCTTCAAGGAAACTTTGTTTCTTTACTTATTTGTATTTGATCATTCCTACATTTTGGGTTAATTTGTAATATTGAAAGTGTAAGAAATATTATTGCTCTATATTGTAAATTCTTTCCTGGAGAAAGAGGAGAGAATAACATCTATTCGAAAAAAGAGGATATGATGATGCACCACCCAAGTTTAGATTAGAAATAGAAAGTTGTATCTTGTTTTAGGAAGATAGAGTAGTAAGTTAAAGGGGAGATTTACCTTAGAAATTAGGAGAGAATTAATCTCACACACTATGTTTGAAACCACAATTTTGTAAACTTACCTAGTTTGCAAAATTTTCAACCAATAGTCTCAATAAGTTTGTAATGGTGTTGCTAGATGATATTTTGATATACTCTAAGAAAGACGAAGAGCATCTATAACATTTTCAAATAGTCCTTCAATGCTTGCGTGAAAAAAATTATATGGAAAGTTATCCAAATGCACTTTCTTTCAGAAAGAGGTATTGAAATATCTAGGGCATATCATCTCAGCTAATGGTAAAGTTGTGGATCCAACTAAGATAAAGGCTATTTAAAAATGGCCAACTCATAGAAATGTGCAAGTAAGAAGCTTTATAGTCTTAGCGAATTACCATATAGGATTTTTGTAAGGAACTCACGCATAGCTTACCCAATAACTTCACTTGAAAGAAAAGGGAAAAGATTTGAATGGATCGAAAGGTGTCAGAAAAAATTTGAACTCCTTAAAGAAAGGTTAACCACAAAACCAATATTAAAAGTGCTAGATGTAGAGGGTCATTTTATGGATGTAATTGATCCATCGCGGGAAGGAATGATGATGTCCTAATGTAGAATGGGTAGGTGATAGATTAAATGAATCTCAAAAACTCAAAAAATATGAACAAAAATATGCACCACATGATTTGGAGCTCGGTGCAATAGTGCACACTTAATAAATGTGGCATTACTACTTATTAGGTAAACCTTAAGAGCTTTGATCCTTGTTGAACACTAGATATCACCGAGAGGGGGGTGAATCAGTGATTTACAAATATTTTCCCTTTTCTATCCTATGTGTATATACCGGTTAACAAATCTAACATAAAGTAGACAAACCAATTAGATGGGAGAGTAACACAAAAGCAACCACATATAAGAGGGACATCACGTAACACCAGATGTACGAGGAAAAACCAAGATGGGAAAAACCTCGATGAGAAGTGATGTTGGAGTCTACTACTCCAATCCAGCCTCACAATGAAAACCTTGGTTACAACATTTAGGGCACCAACCCAAGGAGTACCACTCCTGGTTTAGGGCACCAACCCAAGGAGCACCTACCTCTGCACCGAGCTCTAACTCAGTGATCTACAATAAACATATATTAGATACAAAAGTAATATCCTTGTTACAAAAGAGCTTTGTAACTCTTATGCAGGTCTCTTCACCAGTTCACCTCTCTCCAATTCTCTGTCGGTTCTCTGCTCACCCTCTCACTGCTGCAACCTTATCTCCTGCTGCAGCTCACTCTCTGTTGCACCCTTACCGATTCAGCCTCTTCTTCTTCTTTGTCGGTTCTTCTCTTTGTCGGTTCTCCTTCCTCTCTGTCATACTACTGCTACTCACTCTTTGCTACACCCTTACTGGTACTTCACTGCAATCTTCTCAACAATCTTCAGTAACTCTTCTCCGTCAATTCAATCACCACCAGTGTACTCCTCTATCAGACTTAATGGCAGGGTACCGGTTGTCTCACTCTTGCCGGTTGAACTCTTCTAACTGGGTCCCTCTCACTCACTCAGTAACTCTTCTAACCAGTTCCCTCTTACTCACTCGATCTCTTCTCTGATTGACTTTGAGCACTTGAGTAATTGGCTCTCCTTTACTATCTTCACTCTCTCTTGTAGCAGCACCATCCACTTCTTTGGTTCGCACTCTTATAGCCATATTTTCCCACCTAAACATGATTTTGAATATTGGCACACTAGGGTTCCCGCCATGCACTGAATCTGCATCCCATCTGATCTCTTATCATCATGGCATATCATATCCGATCAGATCCCATGTCCTTGATCATTGACCAACACTCCATTAATGAGCATTACCTTTCTCTTTTCCTTGTAATTCACGTCTTCTATCTTTAGCCGTTTGTAGCATGATTTTCAGCCTTATGTCTGGTCAATCATGTACATGATGTGGTCTCCTTCACCCACTTTGATCTACTAGATCAGTCTATCTTGGATCTCTATTGTTTCCTTGATCTTGAACCACAATCCCCTGCCATCCTTCCTAGAGCTTCGCAGTCACCATTTAATGTTGGACCAGCCACCAACGACCTTATCAACACACCACACCGACCTGTGCATGCATGCCAGTTCACCTTCATGTGGAACCTTTATCGACATCCACCTTGGCTCACTATGTCAGTTTGACTTAGTCATGGACTAGTAGCATACAACCGGGTTCATCTACTAGTTCATAGAGCCTGCCGATTATACCCTAACCAGACTGTATTCTCCCTGGCACTTTGTTTCTCTTCTGATGGAACACCTAAACCGGTCAAAACTCTTGTCCACCTATTTCATGCACATCTTCAATCGATGGGACCCTTTCACTTCTGTACCTTGTCAGACTTTACCGGTGGACATACTTACCGGTAACCACCTTGATGACACCATGTCATCAACCTTAAATATCTGTACCGGTAGCCCATCATGTCTACCCAACTAATCCAGTGCATATCTTTGATCTCATACACCTAAGGCAGCTTAGTATTTCATCAATTGATCCGGTGTGAGCCTTCAAACACTTGCCTTTAACTCTTATGTCTTATCTTGGAGAGTTATGATGCATCCCATGCATAATAGGAGATAAGCTCCACTTACCAGTGGGAGTGGATCCTTGTCATCTGCATCCGACATTGCACAAATATGGCTTCCCTATTTGAGCAGGCATATCTTCAAATAGGCACAAGTGATTTGGTTGAGCACACTCTTTGTTAGACTTCTCTTAATCTAGTGGGAGTCTTGTAGATTGACATCTAGTAGCATACCGGTGGCCTACACATACTTCACCTCCAATGTTGAAGTGATTTTTGTAACATTCCACCTCTTCATCACAATCAACATCCCAACATCTTGCTCTCTTACAGATGTCATCATTTACTGGTTGTTATATCATATTGGTCTCCTGTCCATGTCTTAACACAAATCAACACTAACTTGTGTACCGGTGACTCCAATGACCATTGTGTTGGCTGACACTCTCTTCCTTACAGATGATGTGCAAGCTAGGTGACATCAGAGACATGACTTCCAATATGCATCAACAATAGTACTGCACATACATCTCCCATACCGGTTTCTATCATATATTGGTTGACATCAATGACTACACAATGCCAACAATCCCATCATCAAGGGCTAAAATACATTTTCACCCAACCCAATCTCAATGCACGACAAAGGTAATCTTTAGAATTAATTTCCAACTATGACTTTGGGATTAGCTATATCATAGGAAAGGAAAATCATGTGGTTGACGTTGTGAGACACTGATACCATATTAATTCTATAATCACAGTGCATGTACAAATTTTAAGAAGAGAGTGCTTTGACAACTAAAGGGTGGCAGATATTACTAGAAGGTAAAAGAAGCCCTACAACTTAGTTCTTGAAATCTAAGATATGAAGGATTTCATATTGAAACCAATGGGATACTAAGGTATCAAGGCAAAATGTATGTTCTTGAATCCCTTGAACTAATAAACTTAGTATGGAAGGAGGTGCACTCAACAACATATTTCAGACATCTAGGAGTTACTAAACTCCTAGTTGATATTAAACCATTATACTTCTGGGAGGGTATGAAAAAGGATGTTGCGAGGTTTGTGGCTAGTTATTTAGAATATCAAAGGGTTAAAGCAGAGCATCAATATCTTATAGGTTTGTTATAGCCCAATGTAGCCCAAAATGGAAAAGGCAGATAATCAGTACGAACTTCGTCCAAGGATTGCCTATGTCGAAAAATAAACATAATGACACATTGGTAGTGGTTGATCGGCTTACCAAGGTAGCTCACTTGATACTAGGAAACCTAATAGATGGGGTGCCCACTATTGCCTATAAATTTGTATAAGAAATATTTAGATTACATGGAGTACCCAAAAAGATAATATCAAACAGGGATGCTAGAATGACATCTAGATTTTGGCAAACCTTGTTTGCAACCCTAGGTACTCAATCGAACATCAATTCTGCCTATCATCCAAAAACAAATGGCCACATAGAAAGGGTCAATCAAGTGCTGAAATACCTTCTAAGTATGTACTACATGGATCAATAGTAAAAATGGGTTCCTTAGTCTATTTTGCTTATAACAACTCCTATCAGTCATCTATAAAAATGACACCATTTTGGGCATTATACGAAAGAAGATGCAATACTGCTATCAGTTGGGACAAGCTAGAAGATAGGATAACCCTCAATCGTGAAATGCTCTAAAAAATGGAAGAGCAAGTAAAGCTAATGATCAGTAAAAAAAGCTATGCAGATGTAAAGCGAACTCCCAAATAATTTGAAGTGGGAGATAAAGTGCTTCTATGGGTCAAACCCCACAAAAGTGACATAAAATTTGGGAAATTATACAAACTTGCACCTCGATATGTAAGACCATTTGAGGTTTTGTAAATCATCAATCTGGTCGCATATACAATTTCTCTACCACTAGTTCTCACCCAGTTACATGACATGTTTCATATCTTAAAAAGTACATATCTGATTTTGCACCTATGATCAATTGTAAATCCTTGCAGGTACAAGACCTAGAGGTGGTCACGATCAAGCTTACATAACAAAGAAGTCACGCAGTGCAAGGTCTAGTGGGATCGATACTCTGATGATAGTGCCACCTGGGAGGAATACAATGAAATCCACCAGACATTTCCTCATCTGTTTAATATTTACAACAACTGAAATTATTTTATTATGCTTGGAAAAACAATGTTGAATTTAATGGTTTTTTTTATGATATTTAACATCATCTGGGACAATGATTCATAAGGGGAAGGATATGTTACATCCCACTTGTGCCCTAACATTTTGATAATGTTTAAATGCACTAATAAATGTTACTTTATATTGTTGAATAGTGATTCACAATGCACATGCAAATGATTTAGTTTTAAATCATTATATTTATATGAGTTAATTTTTATCATGTATGCAAATGCTAGAGTTATGATAATATTTTGAACTAACTACATAGTTTTGACCTATTGGATGCAGGGAAATCATCATCCTCTCAGAAGGGAGGGAAAGTATCATCAGGAATGAGAGGTAATAGATGAAGTACATAATGATAACTAGAACCCTATAATGTAATTTTTAGATTTATTATGATGAGTCAGGGTGTGGTGTCTTAAGCTCAATGTCTATCCTGGTTAACCCTAGATGGTTGGTCTAGTAGTTAGGGTTGTTTCATCCTTGTCATAGACTATGTTGTTATTTTTAAGAAAATTATAAATTTAAAACACACAAACAAATAATTATGACATTTTATGTTAACTCCAAATGATTCATACGACAAAAATGAATACATACACAATTACGTGTGAATATTGTGAGTGTGTGTGTGTGTGTGTGTGTGTGTGTGTGTGTGTGTTGTTAAGTTCTGATACTAAATGTAAAGTACTGATTCCAATAGCTAACAAGATGAGAGGGGGGGTGAATCATACACTTAATAATCCATAAAATCAACAGATTCAACCTCGGTAACTTATACTTCAGCAATATAACCAAAAACTGCTAAACATGCAAACTCATAAACACATAATCATCATAATACATATAACACCAGATTTAATGTGGAAACCCAAATAGGGAAAAACCACTGTGGGATTTCGGACCCACTAATAAATATTTTCTTCTAGAGTATGCTCGGTTATAAGCAAATCCTATTAAAGATTACAAACACATTGCTAGATGTGACCCGGTTAAGGGATTTCCCTCATATCTGTTAGGATCTTCACTATGTTAGAAGTGACCTTGTCAAAGGATTTCAAACACTCATTTAGAATGTTACCTTGCTAGAGGGTTTACAAATAAGACTGTTAAGTCCACTCGGTTAAGAGATTTTCTGTCACTTACAAAATGACAGTAATAAAAATATATCTGCAACTTCACATCTAAAATGCTAAAGAAAATTCTATTTTTCTCAAAACAATCTTGTCATAGGACTTATCTTGTCCCTCTATTGGGCTCCTTACTTTGTTATTCAAAGAGGTCTTCAAGCTTATGTGCTCGGTAATCACTATATAGCATCCCTATGCTTACACTTGCCCGCATACATTGTTTATCAACAATTCCTTATTTATAAACAATTTTCTAACAGTTGAATCTCCTTGATCACATTTCCCATGATCAATCTTAGTCGTCAGATCTTTAATCTTGACTAGGTTCAATGTATCCTTCGATCTGAAAATGTTTTACCTTGCTTAGGGACTTGCATTCCTTTCTTGGAACTTCCATAAGGTTATTGCAGTTCAATCTGCGTTTTAGATCTTCCTATCGATCTTCCATTGCCATAGATCCTTAACAAACTTCATGCATGACATACCAATCATTTAATCAACTCCAGCTCATCATTGTCCTTCATTAAATATTGCTTGTATTCATCCATTGTGATATGTCATAACTCGGTTGCAACTCGATAAATACTAAACTTTACTCGGTAGACATTCCGCCTTCATTAACTGATATCGATAACCTTAGGGTTTACCGACTAGATTCTTTGCTCGGTGACAAAGTATAGTATTAACCTTACAATCAACAACATTTGTAGGATATCAAAACAATCTAAACATCATGATCTCATCATTGTCTAACTTGGTAATAGTTGCCCATTGAATAACTTATTTCTTCCCTTATTTATCACATTCTTTCTGTGTCACTTACCGACCACTTAATACTCATCAAAGCATACTTCTTAAGATATGGCAACATCATATTGAATCAGAAAATCAATTTCTTGACATCAATGACAAAATAATGTTATAAAGATAGTTATCATCCTTTTTCGGTTATATCAATAATCTTCAACAACCTCCTCGATATCCTTAATGAATATCAACAATCTCCTTCTATTGAAATGCCAACAATCTCCCCCTTTGGCATTGATGGCAAAACCAACTTGTAAATGGTAATATCAACAAGATATTCAAATTGATTCGAATTCAGATTGTTGTTAGACTTCTCCTGTTATCCTTGAGTTGTAGACTTCTTCTGAAAGTCTTCTCCCCTTGTCATTATTCTTCAATTACCTTCTTCATTTAGGATTTTACCATTTAGTCTTCTCCCCCTTTGACAACAATGCCAAAATGTAAAAGAACTAAATCATGATTTCTTCCTCTGTGAAGTGATTTGCCTTGTTGTGTATCATCTTAGTCTCGGTTAGAGCAACTTGTCTTTATTCACTCTTTCCTTCACACCTTTAGAAAACCTTCTAAAGTGCATAAATCAACATCAATCCACACATAATATTCTATAGATTCATCGAATTGATTCTTTCACCGAACTCTGTCAGTGAGTAGAAGATAGGGGTAGGACCCCTAACTTGCTTCTGAGATACTCAAAAGTGTCCCTTGGCAGTGGCTTTGTGAAGATGTCTGCTAATTGCTCATTTGAACTGATATATTCCAGCACAACTTTCTTCTCTTCAACTTCTTCTCTGAGATAATGATACTTTATAGAGATACGCTTTGTCTTAGAGTGCATTACAAGATTCTTTGAAATGTTAATGGCACTAGTATTATCACAGAATATGGTTACTGGCTCAGTAACTTTTTCATTTATACCTTCCAACAGTTGTTTGATCCATGCTATATTTGTGCAGTTCAATGTTGCAGCAACATATTTAGCTTCTGTTGTTGACTGTGAGATACATCCTTGTTTCTTGCTAAGCCAACTTACTAGTCTTTCTCCCAAAAAGAAAGCTCCACCACTTGTGCTTTTCCTGTCATCTATGTTGTCTGCCCAATCAACATCAGTATAAACTTTTAAATCAAAATCATTTCTCTTTTCATATACTAAGCCATAATCTTCAGTGCCTCTCAGGTATCTGAAAATTTTCTTGATTGTTGTCATGTGGGTTTCCTTGGGATCTGCAGAAAATCTTGCAACAATACTTACTGCATGTGTTATATCTGGTCTACTATGCACAACATATTGCAACTTCCCAATCATAGATCAGTAAAGTGTCTCATCAACAGATGCAGATTCATCATTCTTTGATAGTTTACAGTTAGTAGTCATAGGAGTACTTACTAGTTTAGAATCCTCCATTCCAAATTTCTTCAAGATCTCCTTTATGTACTTGGATTGAGTAATGAAAATCTCATCTTTCATTTGCAGTATCTGTAAACCTATAAAATACTTTATCTCACCGATTAATGACATCTCAAATTCTTTGCTCATTTCATTTCCAAAGTTCTTGCATAAGGAGTCATTGCCACAAAATATAATATCATCACTCTTCATATACATGTTGTTGTTTTCACTTATCCTTATAAAACCAATTTTGATCAAATAAGAATGCAGTCTCTCATATCATGCTCTAGGTGTTTGTTTCAGACCATATAAAGCTTTGTTTAGTTTACATACCTGATCTTTACTCTTGTCTTCAACAAATCCTTCAGGTTGTTCAATATAAACTTCTTCTTCTAGTATACCATTCAAAATTGCAGATTTAACATCCATTTGATATACCTTGAAATTTTTGAAAGCCGTATATGCCAACAATGTTCTTACTCCCTCAAGTCTAGCCACAGGTGCAAAGGTCTCACCATAATCTATTCCTTCTTCTTGAGCATAACCTTTGCAAACTAGTCTTGCTTTGTTGCGAATGATCTTACCTTTTTCATTTAGCTTGTTTCTGAAAATCCACTTAGTACCGATTACATTTTTGTCCTTCGGTCTTGGGATCAGTGTCCATGTGTCATTCTTCTTGATTTGATCAATCTCTTCTGTCATAGCATTTACCCAATCTTCACTGTTAAATGCCTCTTTTACTATTCTCGGTTCAAATTCAGATATCAGACATGTGTTCTGTCTCAGTTTGTTCCTTGTCATCACTGGATCATCCTTATCTCCTATAATCTGACTTGATGCATGATGTCTTCTGACATATTTGGCTAATATAGGCTCAGTAGGTTCTGTATGATCTTCTTCATCACTCTTCATTTTCTTTAGCATCTTTCTCAGTAGGAATTATTGGTTGAACATAAACAAATTCTTCATAATCTTCTGGTTCTTTGGAATTTCCTTCATCATTTCTTTCTGCAAATTCATCAATTTTCACATTTGCACTTTCCACTATTTTGTTAGATGATTTGATCAGACATTTAAATGCTTTACTTATAGAAGAATAACCAAGAAATGTTCCTTCTTCACTTTTCTGATCAAACTTTCCATTTCTGTCATTTTGTGAACATAGCATCTACTTCCAAAGATTTTTAAATAACTTACATTAGGTTTCTTGTCATACCAGATTTCATATGGTGTCTTCATAGTTCCTTTCTTCAGTTGAACTCGGTTCAGGGTGTAAACTGTAGTGCTGATTGCTTCTCTCCAAAATGTTTGAGGTACCCTTTTTTCTATCATCAGGGTTCTGGCACAGTCTACAATTGATTTGTTTCTTCTCTCAGCAATCCCATTTTGCTGAGGTGTTCTTGGTGCAGACACTTGCCTTTTTATACCATGATCATTGCAATATAAGTTAAATTCATCAGAAGTGAACTCTCCTCCTCTATCAGATCTAAGACATTTCAGTTGTCTTCCTGTTTCATTTTTAACTCTTGCCTTGTACCATTTAAACATTTGAAAAGCTTCTGATTTTTCTTTTAAAAACATAACTGACATCATCCTTGAGTAATCATCCACAAATAATATGAAATATTTATCACCATAATAACTTTGAACTTTCATGGGACCACAAAGATCAGTGTGTACTAGATCTAAAATTCCTTTAGAAGTGTAGGACTTACTTGTAAAGCTTGATCTTCTCATCTTACCCATCTGGCATCCTCGGCATATAGTATTCTTGGGCTTTTCTAAGTTCGATAGACCTCTTACTCGGTGCTTCTTGCTTATTTTGATCAGATTATCAAAATTTACATGACAAAACCTTTTATGCCATAACCAAGTATCATTTATCTTTGCATAAAGACACTTGTTCCGAGTTGAGTCAAGATGAAATGTATTACCTTTTGTTTGTGTCCCAGTAGTAGCTAACTTTCCATGCTTGTCATGAACTTTGACAATTCCTTTCTGAAATTATATTCGGTATCCTGTATTGTTTAGCTGTGCTACACTCAACAAATTATATTTCAATCCTTCAACCCAGTATACATCATCACATTTAGCATTGTCAAGAAGTGTTATAGATCCTTTACCTTTCACCCAACATGGTGCATCATTACCAAATCTTACATAGCCTCCATCATAGTCTTCTAATTTAACAAACTTGTGTTTATCACTTGTCATGTGATGTGAGCATCCACTGTCTACGATCCAAGAATCATTATTATTTATGTGAGATACTAGGGCTTTTTCTTCATACCTTTCTTCATCTGATCCATCTTTAATATCCACATAAACAACTTCCTCGGTATCTATTTCATCAGATTTGTCATCGTTGGATTCCTCATCAGCTACTAGGCATGTCTTTCTGTCTCTCCTTCTGAAGTCTTGGTGTCCTCTGTATTGGTTGTCTTTCTGCCTATTTTCTCGGTATTCTCTCTTTTCACTAGATTCTTTGTTAGGACAGTTAGAAGCCATATGTCCTATTTTTTTCACAATTGAAACATTTTAAAGGTAGCTTTCCTTTATACTTACCTTTTCCTCTCGGTAACCTTCTGGCTAATAATGCTTCAAACTCTTCTTGCTTCTTGATTTCCTCATACAGTTTGTGCACTTCTTCCATATTCTTGTGAAATCTTTCACTTTCTCCATTGTGATGCTCTTCAGAGTACTTACTCATTCTATCATTGTAATCATCAGATTCACCAATATGAAAAGAACTGAATGCAGATTCTACTTTATTTACCGAAGACCCACTGTTATCAAAATTACTTAACTCAAATGCATGTAGCTTACCAATAGTAGCATCCAAAGAAACTGGCATGTTAGGTATAGACCTCAATTCATTGATTACAGAGACTCGAATGGAATAAGCAGGTAGAAGGGTTCTCAACAACTTACTTGTTACATCCTTTTCTTCAATAGTTCCTCTTGCTCCTTTAATTTGATTGACAGTCTCCTTTAACCTTGTACTGTATTGGGTTATGTTCTCACCTTCGTTCATTCTCATGGATTCAAGTTGTCCTCTTATACTATCTACTTTTGCTCTTTGAACATGTTCATCACCTCCATATACAGATATGAGCTTGGTCCACATTGCTTCTGCATCATTACAACCTTCTAGGTCATTAAACTCTGAGTTGGTCAATGCTGATGTTATTTCAATCATAGCTTGAATATGTTCTTGCTTTGCCTTCATCTCTTCCAAGGTCATCGAGTTGGTGCTCGGTGTAATGTAATCATTCTCTAGATAATATGTTGCATATTCTCTAATTCCTGATAGGTGCAGCTTCATCCTTTTCTGCCATGTGGAGAAAATTGACTTGTTCAGCTTTGGTGCATCCCTTTTATACATCTTCGGATCTTTGCCTCGAGTACCTTTAAACTTTTCTTCCAGAGTCCAAAACTCTGATACCGATTGTTAAGTTTTTATACTAAATGTAAAGTACTGATTCCAATAGCTAACAAGATGAGAGGGGGGGGGTGAATCATACAAACTTAATAATCCATAAAATCAACAAATTCAACCTCAGTAACTTATACTTCAGCAATATAACCAAAAATTACTAAACATGCAAACTCATAAACACATATAACACAAGATTTAACATGGAAACCCAAATAGGGAAAAACCACTGTGGGATTTCTGACCCACTAAGAAATATACTCTTCTAGAGTATGCTCAATTAAAAGCAAATCCTGTTAAAGATTACAAACACATTGCTAGATGTGACCTGGTTAAGGGATTTCCCTCAGATCTGTTAGGATCTTCACTCTGCTAGAAGTGACCTTGTCAAAGGATTTCAAACACTCATTTAGAATGTTACCTTGCTAGAGGGTTTACAAATAAGACTGTTAAGTCCACTCGGTTAAGAGATTTTCTGTCACTTACAAAATGACAGTAATAAAAATATATATGCAACTTCACATCTAAAATGCTAAATCATAATCTATTTTGCTCAAAACAATCTTGTCATGGGACTTATCTTGTCCCTCTATTGGGCTCCTTACTCTGTTATTCAAACAGGTCTTCAAGCTTTTGTGCTCGGTAATCACTATGTAGCATCCATGTGCTTACACTTGCCCGCATACATTGTTTATCAACAATTCCTTATTTATAAACAATTTGCTAACCGTTGAATCTCCTTGATCACATTTCCCATGATCAATCTTAGCCATCAAATCTTTAATCTTGACTAGGTTCAATGTATCCTTCGATCTGAAAATGTTTTACCTTGCCTAGGGACTTGCAATCCTTTCTTGGAACTTGCACAAGGTTATTGCGGTTCAATCTGCACTATAGATCTTCCTGTCGATCTTCCATTGCCATAGATCCTTAACAAACTTCATGCACGACATACCAATCATTTAATCAACTCCAGCTCATCATTGTCCTTCATTAAATATTGCTTGTATTCATCCAATGTGATCTGTCATAACTCGGTTGCAACTCGGTAAATACTAAACTTTACTCAGTAGACATTCCGCCTTCATTAACCGATATCGATAACCTTAGGGTTTACTGACTAGGTTCTTTGCTCAGTGACATAGTATAGCATTAACCTTACAATCAACAACATTTGTAGGATATCAAAACAATCTAAAAATCATGATCTCATCATTGTCTAACTCGGTAATAGTTTCCAATTGAATAACTTATTTCTTCCCTTATTTATCACATTCTTTCTGTGTCACTTACAGACCACTTAATACTCATCAAAACATACTTCTTAAGATACGGCAACATCATATTGAATCAGAAAATCAATTTCTTGACATCAATGACAAAATAATGTTATAAAGATATTTATGATCCTTTTTCAGTTATATCAATAATCTTCAATAACCTCCTCAATATCCTTAATGAATATCAACAATCTCCTTCTATTGAAATACCAACATGTGTGTATGTGTGTGTGTGTGTGTGTGTGTGTGTGTGTGTGTGTGAGAGAGAGAGAGAGAGAGAGAGAGAGAGAGAGAGAGATAGAGAGAGAGAGAGAGAGAGAGAGAGAGAGAGAGAGAGAGAGAGAGAGAGAGATGTTATTTAATAGTTAGCATGCACGCGCACACACATATAAAGTACTC
Organism: Cryptomeria japonica; assembly: GCF_030272615.1. Classification (NCBI taxonomy): domain Eukaryota; kingdom Viridiplantae; phylum Streptophyta; class Pinopsida; order Cupressales; family Cupressaceae; genus Cryptomeria; species Cryptomeria japonica. The sequence continues at coordinate 212,176,869 of NC_081411.1, forward strand.
TGATTCTATTCACATCTAAACTTGTATATATAACACTATAACTTTTCCATGACTTGAGTGGACTTTGTCGTAGTTAAGTCGGTTTGATTAATAGCAACATGTTACAAACTTTGAAATAAATATTATGTGCAAATATAATAAGAACCAATGGCTCTTAGCTGACGTAAATGAAGTATAAAGTGACATTCGTTTAAAATGTATATGTTTTTCACCACCTTTCCAAAGCGGAGGAAAAAAATTCACCATTTAGAGGGATAAGAATCTAAGGTAATGAAATGAAATTAATGGGTAATGAATTTCAAATTGGCTTGAAAACAATTTGAAATGCATATAATTAATTCCACCTATTAAATTGACAACAATTTGAAGTCTGTAATATATATTACGTAAAGGTTTTTAGTTTGAAAACATTGGTTTTTGTTCTCATCATTCGAAAAAGTAGAAAAAAGAGAAAAGAATCACTGAGCTTGGTTTTGAAAGGGAAACTTGAGAGGCTAAAATTTTGTCATAGGTAGCTAAGGAAGAAGGAGGTGTAGCTCTCCAGTCAAATAGGAAGGTCTTTCACAACCAATTTTCCAAGCAATTTCTCCAAATTTACATACCTTGTTCTATCTTATACGATTCTTAATGTCAAAGCATAGTGAATGAAAGAAAGTTTCCTTTACCACCTACTTTGTTGAAATGTGTTGGAAGTTCATTCAAGCTAAAAGCTTTAAGCATAAGAGATAAATTTGAAATAATGCAATTGTGAATTGCCAAACGACTTAGCTAAATAATTCATACTATGAAAAGAAATATGACAACATACCTAAATACTTAAAGGAGTTTAATGTTTTGTGTAATGTTCATTGTCTTCAATGGTAGAAATATCCTACTAATTTAGAATGAGAAACATTGCATACAAGCATCATCTTGCTCAAAAAATACTACAACTTATAAAGGAAGCCAAAAACATAGATAAACTTGAACTGGAAAACATAGCTAGGTTAGAAACAGAGACATGCTTGACAATTGGACTTGGAATAGTTTGATAAGTAATTAGATTTCATCTATGAAATCCTTTAATCAAAATAATCAGCATAGAGATTTATGATTGCTGTAAATTAAAAATTACTTAACTTGATGAGGAATTTGAAACACAGTTACGAGGGATAGATAATTTAGCATAGTTATCAAACTGCGATTTCATACTTGTGAATGCTAACTCTTGAGCACAAAGTATGGAATTAGTAGATAAGATCAACTAAGTAAATGAACAAATGAAAATTTAAACCATAAAGAATGATTATTAAAACCAAGAGCTTATTGACCAGCATGTTTTCTTGAGTCTAAACATATGAGTAAGCCTAGTAAGCCTCAAAGGATTCAATATATAGTTAGCATAAGAGACAAACTTGATGGCTTGGAAATCTTCACCTGTTTTTGGTCCAGCCGAGTAGGGTGAAGAATAGTGACTACACGCATTGACATGTTGCAACTTATTAAAACCTTTGGCCAAGGTGACACTACAAAGTGTATGTGTTAGTCAATCCATTTGGTCCGTATATGCAACCCAGTCAGAGGTCATATTAGTTAGGAGTTTCATATGGTGTGTGATCGACCAGGGTTATGTAGGATCAAACACCAATCTTGGATGATATTAGATCTAACATCTATTTCTTTTCAACAAAGGGTCAAGCCTTTCCAGTTGGAAGTAGCACGGGGGACTATTAGGCCTGTGGTTTGGCATAAAAGTGCCCTGATGATACTTTCCCTCTTATTAGCATTGTAAATATTATCTAAAGGTTCGAGATGTATCCAAGAAGCTATAAACACTAAACCTCTCTTGAATCATTTTTTTAATAAATGTATCAGTTATTTTTCTTAATTTGTAATGCTTGTGCAAATCAATCTTGAATAAGTGTTATTTATACTTTCTAAATAATTTTATTTCTTTTATTTTTTTAGAAATGCTAGATAAATTCTCAAGTGTTAATTTTTGGATTCAATGTTGCAATTCTTAGATGCTATATTTTGCTTGTTACATAATCACTCCCTTTTCTATAATTGTTTGTGTAAGAATTTGGTATGAAGGTAGTCACCCAAGATCTAGAGGCCAAATGGAAAGAAGGAGAACAAGAGAGAAATAATGTGACAAGAATAAATTGTATTCTCATCGATGGTGTAATACAAAAATGGATTAGTCTGGATGATTATTACATAGGAAACCCTTGGTTATATAGCCAAGGTGAGAACTTAGGAGTGCATAATATTATGAAAAGTGTCATAATCATATGACATGAGACCAAAAGTGAAAGGCTATCATCCCACCTAAAGTAAAAAAGTGATAGTGTGATAACACCACTAAAGGTGGATCACCCACCAAAGGTGGAAAAGTGTAACGACAAAAAGTGGATATGATAATGTGGTGAAGGAACTAAAGGTGGAGACACCCATAAAGTGTAAATTATAACATGATAAGTCAACCTAAAATGGAAATGCTCCAACTACACCTATGTAATTATCCAAGTAAGCTCGAGTGATGTGTAATTAGGACCTAGGTGAGAAATAACCAAGGTGCAATACCTTAATTACACAAACAATTTCTACTATCAATTGTATGAGACACATTATGAGTAAAATATATTTAATTTTTTCACTCTATGTGTACGAGTTTCATGATCCTTTTTCTTGAATCCAATATCTTGGTGAGAAGAAGTTATAGACTTATGGCTTCCCAAAATTCAAATACTAAGGGTATTGAGCCTTAGTTGGCTAACCTATTCCATGGTAACTTGGGTTAATCCTCTATTCCTACAAAATAAATGTACCTAATATTATAGAGAATCATTTCCCTAATGCTTATCATGATGAATATGACTCTTTAACTCAAGTGAATATTGAACAATTGGGAAAGCTTGACAAAAAATTGGGAGAGTTTCAACAATGTATGAGTCAAGAAAAATTGGTTGGAGAGGTATTCCCCTTGATTAAGGGGTTGATAATATCGATACAAAGTGATTAACATGGTGTGAATGTGTTGTGCAACATTTCTCATATTAAGGATACTAATTCTATGACAATAAAAAAGTTGTGCCAAATTGTTTCATCATTCAAACCCTACAAATCTACTTGATCATTTCCTTCTTACATCTTTTCCTAATGTTTCTACATTAAAATCTTTTACATCATGGTTACCTCTATAGAAAATGTTAATACTACACATGTTAGTCACGGTAGAAAGCATATCAATAAATACTCCTACATACCTTCTTTTGTTAGCCTTTATTATGTTTCTCAACCATCTCCTTTATCCACCTAACACAATAGTCCACCTTCTTATTCCAATATTCCACTTGCATATCATAATGTTACACCTTCATCACTATCTAACATGTCCTAGTCCAATTAATTCACTAAAGATAAAAAATTTGTCCTTTAAATGTTTCATCTTTGCAACAACAATTGGCTTCCATAACCCAATTCAAATTGTATCTCCCTACATGTGATACTGCTAGCCCACTTTTTGATGACATCATTTGTATTCTTGTCCCACAATACATCATGGATCTTCCCCGTTTGGAGACATCTAATGGAAAAGGTGACCGACGACCCCAACACTCATTTGAAAATATTTCAAACTTTGTGTCGTGACTTCTTGCATGATCATAGACTGACGACAAAACTATTCACTAGTACCTTGAGAGAAAAAAGACTCGTAATGGTTCTGCTCCTCATCTCCTTATTCATTTGATTCTTTAAAAAAAAAATATAGTGAACTTGTTTAAATTTTTCAAAATAATATTGGTCCTCAAGTTACTTTAATTAATTTGATGCATTGTAAACAAGGAGTAAAAGAAAAAGTGACTAATTTCATTGGTAGATATAAATATTTGCATTCACAAATTGCTTATCCCATGCTCAATTGGTATAGAGTATCTTGGAAAGAATCTAAGACTGAGAAGGATAAATCTAAAGAGGAACCCAAAGAGTAACCCACGTTGTCTAAGCAACTAAGTAACAACTTTGTGGCTGCTTCTAATTCAAATAACTCTTCAAATCCTTTCTCTAATTCATATAGAATCACCATCTCTTTCTGATTGGGCATCCCTTTATGGTCCTGGTTTTCACATTTTAGCTAAGAGTGACTATGATGGCAATGGTTGTGGCGCAAATGAACAAGGAATTAAAGTTACTTTAGAACATAATACACATGAAGCTTCATTTGGACTTGGATATAATCCTTCTAAGCCCACCAAAGCATCTAAAAGACCATCTCTCAATGTAAATTCTATATTTAGTAGTGATGATGACCTCACCTCAATTAAATCATATTCTACTTCTTTCAACAATCATCCCCCTCATAAGGAAATCTTGGTGATGAATAAATATTTTTATGAATCTCCTCAAGATATTTCTAAACCCGCTTATGAGATTTTATGTTCTACTCATTCTAAAATTCCTTTTTCTAGGAATAGAATAAGGCTCTAATGAATTACACTTATCCCTTTCCTAAGATTTCTTGTATGCAAGAGAAGTATGACTTAGTGGCCTATTCTTCTCCTATAAACTTCTCTCTTTCTAAAGACCCTTTAAGCTTCATCATCTTATCTCACTTATATTAGAGCATATAACATGTCAAATTCAAATACCTCATTCAATCTATCATGTCTTTAAATAACATTAATGGCTATTATGTTGCTCATCATTATGTGACATTGGTAGCTCACTTACTAGGGGCTCATTCTCATTCATGATGGTACAATTTCACATGCAATCATACTTTTGGAAGCAACATAATAGCCTATTTCTATCTCATCTCTTCTCCCTATATATATAGGGGGCAAGAGTGATTTCAAACATCTCTCCTTATTAAGATTAAAAATTCCCCCTTTTTGAAGTAGTGTCTTCTACAAGGATTTCTTATTTATTGTAGAGGTGTATTCATATTTGAATTCCTTCTCTCATATTGGAAAAAGCATCCCTAATGGGGATCTTAAGTACATATCCTTAATTGCGACCTTCTCCTTGATGATTGGGAGTCTTTGATCATTCATCAATTTCTTTTATTCATTGAGTAGTATCTTTTATAATACACCCTTCTATTTTGTGCACGTGCATATCCCCGATGAAGATCTCTTGCCTTCTTTTAGAAGAATGTTGCTATAAATAATCTCTCTTTGATGTCATCTCAATCCTCTACTCTTTTCAAATCTCTTGCATTCATTCGTTATAGAAGATGTTATATTTGTCTAAGACAACTCCTCTTGCAAGTAGATGTCTTTTGAACAAATATCTCTTCCTCTCCAAGGATCTCCTGTACACTTATATAGCAAGATATATCTTTTGAACTATCTTATCCTTGCTTGAAGAGTATTCCCTCTCTTGCTTGGATTTATGACATTGTTGCATGATGGATATCTTCTTGATGTCGAAGGTAGGTATCCTTGTTCTACTTGCACACATGAGCATGAGGTTGAGTGGAACTAATGGTGTTCTCACTCTCCTCCCTTACATGGATCACCTAGACAAACTCTGGGGGCTAGTTTTCCATGTCTTTCTCTCCATGGATCACCTAGTTTGAGGGGCGATATGTCCATGGTTCATTTTCTCTTCTCATGGATCACCAAAGTGCGTATTCATGTTTCTATCTCTTCTTCCTTCTATTTGCATTTGTCTCCATTTAAATCTTTCATCTTGTGTTAGAGAGTTCTCAAATCCTCACACTCTTTGTTGTGTTGGAAATGAGGCTTAGTTCTCGTTCTTACCAAATTATTCTCCATTAGTTTTTTGATCTTGTATCGAATATTCTTGTGAGCATTTATCATCAACTTCTTTCACAATTCTATGTGGTATACCCTGTTTCAACTCACTAAAGTTAGCAAGCCGAAAAAGGGGGGGCATATAGCTACCCTTGAATTTTCATCACCTTCCTTAGTAAGCATTTAGGTGTTTTTGTGATTTTATCTAGCATGTGTTTTTGTAGGGTGCGAATACTAACTGTGTATTGCAGATACTGCTGGGGACTTCGTCTGACAACTCGTGGATATATCATTTTTCGTGAATGTTTACTTTTCTTTACTTTAGCTTGCATATGCATGTAGTGTCATATGACCGCTAAAGTGGGTGCTAAATATAGTGTCGTAAATTGTACACCCTTTCTAGGGTCACTAGTACATTTGGGGCTGATTTTCGATGGCCTATCATCGAAATTTTGACTATTTGTCGTCAAACTTTCGACAAATGAAGTCATCAAAAACTCATTGTCGGTAATTCTTACGGTGCCATCTAACGCCAAAATTCCGACGACATCCTGAACTCTTCCGAGGATGGCCATGATCGCTCATCCGACCAAAGAATGTCGTCGGGCGTAAAGCATCCTCTTCGGATGGATGTTAGAATTTTGACACCTACGAGGAACTTGCAGCGACGACGATTACGACAAGCGTCTGACAATAAAGTGTTGTCGGACATAACATACAACATCCTCATCAGATGTTTCTTCAATTGGCGTCGAAATTCTGACGCCTGCCAGGAACTATGCACCGACGAGGATGTTGTTTGTCTGACGGTTTGGTCGTCGGTGCAAAGTTGGGACGATGTCGGAATTCCAACGGTAATTTATTTTAAAATAAAAAAAATGTGCATGCCAATTACAATGGTTCTTGTCGATTCCCTTTTAGCATGTCCTACTAGATGGACCCAAGTAGTTCAATTTCAAGTATACTGGGATGAATTTCAATGCCATTTGGAATCCCAAATGAAGCCACATTGATATTTTATCGATAATACTTCCTATGCACTACTTAATACAATATAAAATTGACTTGATTCTCAAATCTCTTATTCCAAACATATCTTTAACACATCGTTTTAGGAGAACAAAATCAACACAAAGTCCAAAAATTAGTAAATTCAAGAAGTATCAAGTCAAGTTCATCCTTGTGGTAGTTTGATTATGCTTGCACCCAAGAAAGACGACATATGGTGACTCTATATTGACTCTTATGTCTCAACAAGATCTCAATGAAGAACATGTATCTCTTTCTACACATCAACAATCACTTGGGTCATCTCTCGGCACACTAAACCAAATCAACATATCATCAAGTTTCGATCCAATTAAAAAAAAATTTGGAAAACTATATTCAAAATGTGAGGACTCTATGAATGGATGGCTATGCCTTTTGACAATTTCTAATGCTCTTGTGACACTCATGCTTGATAAAAAATGTTATCATTGTCTACATGGATGACATCCTAATCTTTAACAAGATCTTAAAAGAATACATGCTACATGTTGCACAAGTACTAAATACACTACATCAACACAAGTTGCAAGCTAACCTTGATAAATGCATTTTGGCACCACACAAAATTAACACCTTGGTTACATAATCAACCACACTTGCATTCATGTTGATCCAGAGAAAATCAAGGTGATTAAATACTAGCCTATCCCATACAATATTGGAAGAATATATGCTACACATTGCACATGTACCACATATGCTATGCCAACACAAGTTGCAAACCAACCTCAACAAATGAAATTTTGGCACCATGCAAATTTAGTTACTTTATCAACCACTCTTCCATTCAAGTTGATCTTGAAAAAATCAAGGTGACATGATACTTATATCATACCCATGCAAACTGAAATAATTGCACAACTTTCTCAAACTTGAGAACTTCTATAAAAGTTTAGTCCTTGGATTTTCACATGTCCTTGATCACTCAACAATGTTATATGCAGCAAGGCAACATTTCTATGGACTCCACAAAAAACATGCCTTTAATGGCCTCAAACAACACCTCTACTTTGTGCTAGCATTTAATCTAGTGAATATTGCAAAATCATTTGATATTTGGATTGATGCATTTGATTATGTACTAGTCATCATGCTAATTTAGCATGACCAACCTATTGCCTATCACTCAAACTCTATTAATGATACCTTGTGGCACTATTCAACTTATGAAAAGGAGCCTTGCACCCTTATACAAGTCATCAAACAATGGTGCCACTATATTCTTAACAAGGAGACTACCATTCAATTGATCATCGCCCACTTAAATTACTACAAACAAAGTAAATTGGAAAATGTGTGGCATGTGAAGTGGATGATCCATCTACAAAAATTCTCTTTAGCCATTAAGCATTTTAAGGGGCACAACAAGGCTACAAATTAATGTAGTCATTAATGGTATTCATAACGCCAAGGGTGGTAGGTTGAGAGGGGTAATAAAAAATGATAGGAATGCGGTTTCAAGGTAAGGGTTGGCAAAAGGGATCGATGATGGCATGTACAACTCTAAAGTACCAATGAAGAGATGAGTGAAAAAGAAAGTAATGTTGCAACCATTTGGCAAAATGAGAGAGAAGAACAATATCATCAAGTAGATTAGCAATAACCCCTCATGTAAAATTGCAACTATCATCCATATGAGTAGGTAGTCAAAGAAGCTCCACCAACTTGTCAATGTAGATGTTACAAAGGGTTGGAGATAGGACACCCTTGTTTGACCCCAATTGTTCTCCTCATCAAGTTGAAGATATTGTAAGCATGAAGTTGCCCAATAAATTTCATAAAGCCTATAAGTAATGCTAATGAGATAATCCAAAATGTCGACATCATGTTTGTGTGTGTGTGTGTGTTTGTGTTTGTGTTTGTGTTTGTGTGTGTGTGTGTGTGTGTGTGTGTGTGTGTGTGTGTGTGTGTGTGTGTGTGTGTGTGTGTGTGTGTGTGTGTGAGAGAGAGAGAGAGAGAGAGAGAGAGAGAGAGATTTCTTTTTCCTATCAAATCATTTAAAACAAAAGCAATGTAAACAAAAAGTACACCCATAAACATTATTTAAGCACTACATTCATATTTTTAACTACGCATCTAGATTACTAGGAAATGCACAACAAAACATCATAATGCAATATGATTGTACTACGTGAGTGTATGCATGCATAGGGTTTCCCATCATAACCATTCTTATTGAGTGGCTTGAACATTTCTATCTCAACCATGTTCTCGTCTTTGACAAAAACTTGCACATCTTCCTACACTTGGTCGCACTCAAATTCTCATTGGTAGGTTAGCCCATAAAACCATGGCCAAAGCATGTATGAGAAATAAAACTCATAATCATAAACATAGTAATTTATCATCATTTCAATTTCAATTTCATTTTCATCAATTAATAATAACCTACTTTACCATTCATACACGTGTAAAAATTAGATAATGAAACAATCATAAAGTCATGTCCAATAGTCTCATCAACTATATTGAATAAAAAATGCAAACATAGATCAAGATATGAAATTGAGTCTCAACATGACACGTTGTAATGACATTGGAAAGGTTTCAAGTTTTAGTTTCAACCCTACCCACATTGCAAATTTTACAGTACTCCTTCCATTTTTCCTTGTGCATTATGTTACTTGAGTTTTCAAAAACCTTGTTGAGACTTTGAAAGGAGGTTGATATGAAGTTATAAAACTGTAAAAATCTTGCTTTAAATGGGTAAATATGAGTAAACCCTTGATATAGTGATGAGGACCCTGTAGCTCATAAATGATAGCCATTAGTTAAATGGCTTGGTTTTCCCTAAAGACAAACAAAGTTGTATATCCTTAATGTATATTTATCATCTCAGATTGTGGAGTCAAGTGACTCTACATCTCTTTCAGTTAAAGAGGAGATTATAAAGATTTTATTAAAAGGGTGGGAATTGATGAATGCAAGAGGACTGTTAGTTAGTCACAGTGTTTTCTATAGTGCAAGAAGTATGACTGTCATTGGTAAAGCACATGAATATTAGTAATTTTGTTAAGATTCATGAGTCATAGGGTACATGAAAGGAGATCTACAACAACAAATAAGAGTATTCTTCAAAACTCAAAGACAACAATTGAGACATGACAGAGTAAAGGTAGCCATCATGATATTATACAGTCCATTAAGCACACGGTACTATGAAGGTAAGACAAACAAAGAAGGCCAGGTTTTGAAAATAAATCACATGAGGCTATGGAGTTCATGAAGAGACTATCACAGGCATACTCTTAAAGTATCATGATAATGTCATAGCCTTGCCATAAGACAATTCCATAGATTGGCTATCAATATGAAGGTGAAGTCCGAAAGCATGGTGGATGTGTTCATGGCTATGACAAAGCAGGGACCTAAATACAACGAGTAGTAAAGAAGAATTGACAGTGAGTTTAGAAGATAATTAAAAGACTAAGACAGTCAACTTATATGACAACAGGAAAATAATTTTGTTTCTTTTCTTTCAGTCATACAATAAAGATAGGGCAACATTGGCAAAGGACTTTAGTGGTAGATTTGTATAGTAGATTACCTAACGTGGTTGTCTCATTAAAGGTGAGAAACAAGAAGCAATATCAAAAAGAAATATACAATGAGAAGAGTGAAAAGAGAATGACCAGCTCAAGGCAGCCAAGATCAATTATAACAATCCATACCAAAGTGATAGAAGACAGCCATAAAGAACTATCATCAAATGAAAGTAAGGAACAAGAAGCTCATGCATACATGCCAAAATGGGATGGACATAGAGGTTTGTGAAGGGCTAAAACATGTATTAAACCTTTTCTACTCAATCATCAAGAAGAGAAGAAGATAGGATGACATTATCTATTAGTTGTTACAAGGGGAATGAACAGTGGTAGCAAAATGGATAATGGCAAGTCAATGAAGTGAAATGCAACCATTGATATCAAATGATACTATCCTATCAATAGCATAGAAGGCATTAAAAAGAAGGCAATTTGGCAAATTCAAAGACTGATTGTGGACAATTGGGTGATTAAATGAGTGGTTATGGTTTCCTTCAGTGCACATGAAGACAAGTACCAAGAAATAAAGAGCAGTTTTGATGCAGCTCGAAAGTTGGACACAAATAAGGAATAGTTGGAGGAAACTAAGACACATGTACAAAATGTGAGGACTCTATGAATGGATGGCTATGCCTTTTGACAGTTTCTAATGCTCTTGTGATACTCATGCTTGATAAAAAAAGGTTATCATTGTCTACATGGATGACATCCTAATCTTTAACAAGATCTTAAAAGAATGCGTACTACATGTTGCACAATACTAAATACACCACATCAACACAAGTTGCAAGCTAACCTTGATAAATGCATTTTGGCACCACACAAAATTAACACCTTGGTTACATAATCAACCACACTTGCATTCATGTTGATCCAGAGAAAATCAAGGTGATTAAATACTAGCCTATCCCATACAATATTGGAAGAACATATGTTACACATTGCACATGTACCACATATGCTATGCCAACACAAGTTGCAAACCAACCTCAACAAATGAAATTTTGGCACCATGCAAATTTAGTTACATTATCAACCACTCTCCCATTCAAATTGATCTTGAAAAAATCAAGGTGACATGATACTAGCATACCCATGCAAACTCAAATAATTGCACAACTTTCTCAAACTTGAGAACTTCTATAAAAGGTTAGTCCTTGGATTTTCACTGTACAAAAGGTCACAGTCCGTTCACTGGAAAACAACCAAGAGAGAAACAATGACTTAAGATGCAAAGCACAGTCTTCCATTCATCAAAACAGTGGCATCAAAGTAAATACAATAAAAAATATAGTCTTAGAAATGAATCTTGATATTAATGAGGACATTGGAATTTATAGGATTATAATTGATCAAAAGTCACCATCATGGAGGTATCCTTCACAGTCATATGATATAACAAGAATGAATAATGTATTGATAGCCATCAAAGAGTTTGTCACGGTGTTTTATTGTAGTAGAATAGTGATTGTGATTATAATTTAAATCCAAATGCCTTCAAAGGAGCAACTTCAACATAGGATTACCAGTCTAAGGATAGTTTGCAACCATGAAATTTATAAATAGTTCAAACTCCAACACAGTGAATAATGAAATACTGCTACAACAATTCTTCATGGACAATCCATAGCCTTATAACAAATACACTGATAAGGGAAAAAAGGATCACTATTATCATGGGTCTGAGATAATATAAAATGATCAAAATATACAGTTATTAGCAGTCATAAACCGTCTTAGAGGATTGGCAAAGAAAAACATAGGTGTTCTCCTCATAGAACATAGAGATATGAAGCAATAACGGGATGTGAGGTAACCGTTATAAAATTTGGATGAACTCAAAGTGACATTTACAAATACAACCTACCCTTTATAATACCTAATTGAAAAAATGGATGCAATGCAAGTCCTTGTATCAATAATGTCTGGCAGATAGTAAAAAACTAGAACAATAAATTCCATATAAAAGTGGTTAGACTTAAAACGATAAGGAAAATTTAAAAATGTAAAGAAAATGTCAACTAGTGAAAAAACTTACAAGGATGAGGCATATTCATAATATTTGCAATCCCGCCATGGATATCAACACTAGAAGCAACTCATATTGTTAGTGTACATACAAGACAATATGGGAGTTCATTATACCCAGCAACTTGTGGTGTTGTTATTTGTGTTGGCTCTGTCGGACCCTGCAATTAAGATTCAATATACATTATTCAATAAGATTAACTATGCAACATAATGAAATATTGAAAAGTGTGTTATCTTATTGATATTTGCTTGGTTTCGAGAATAGTTTAATATTCTCTACTTAACAGGGCCAACCATGTGAAGGTGGAAGCTCATTTGGCCCCTCCCCCTCCCCCTAACATCACTCTAAATTCCTCGTTAACATCTAACATTCATTCATTCTTTCTACCAATAATAAAATATAACATTCATTCATTAATGTCACATAACATTCATTAACACATAACATTGGTTAACATTAATTAACATGTAACATTCATCAATATTAGTTAACACATATCATTCATAACCATTCATTAGCACATAATTACATTCATTAACACATAAAAATCAGTCATTATCAAATAAGATAGATTACAAACATTTCTTTTTTTCTTTTTTCTTTGAAGATATGTAAAGAATAAGTGGAGAATCAATATCTTCATCGTTTCCCTCCTCTTCAGTTGTTCTGCCCTCTGCTCGTGATCTTGATGTATGCCTAGTCCTAGACTGAGGACGAGGACACTAAAGAGAAGGGGGGTCCTCTACAATAACAAAGAAATGGGTTAAATTCAAAACATTTTATGTTATTGTTACAAGTATTTCATTGATTTAAAGAACATAATTGTGGCGCTCTTTACCTGATGGGGCCACATCATTTTGTCTAGCCTCAACCTCAACATGTTGAACACCCTCTAGATCCTCTGGAGTTGAAATACTAAAGGTTACATTAATGTTGAACATCAATTGCGGTTAAATTTATTTAAAGGAATAACAATGGTCCTCTTTACCTGATTAGAGAACATCATGTTCCTGATGTTGTGTACTCGGATCATGCTCCACTTGGTCACCACCGACTACATGCTCTAAAATATTAACAAAAAAGGTTACATTAATTACTACACTACTTACAATTTAAGATTTTTATTTGTATTGATAATTACATAAATAAATTTGAATAGCAAATGAATACCTCCACTACTAGGATGCACATCCGGACCTTCGTGTGCAGGTCGTGTTTCACGATCAACAGGCTGCATTCCAATGTCATGCACATTGTTATCCTTGCTTTCTTAATTAAAACAGATATAGTCACTTTATATTGGAACTCAACATCAATTAGATTATTGGTAAAGTATTCAATTTGAAAGAATTTTCATTTAGCTTATTTACCTGTGTGACAGATGCACCAGACTCTTGTGTTTGCCCACTCAATTCTCGTAGATGTTCAGCCATGACTGTATAGCCTTGCTGGTAGGCAATTCTCTTGTCATCTTCTGTGGGCGTTCTATTGAATTCAGATCCCTACATTTTTCTTTGGTATCGTGAATTTTGCTTGCATTGTTTGATAAAAAAAAAAAGGTTGCAATTTATAAATATTTTGATGCAATATTTCATTTACTGATACTTACAATTCGTGCAATAAGTTTCATATAACCACCAAAGCCGAGTTTGTGTTGCCCATGCTTTTCTTGTCTTGCCTTGGTTGCCTTTGACGTGCCACTTAGTCTATGAAAAGTTTGAAATATGTTAGATTATATAAATACAAAGAGTAATTAATTAGTACATAATTACATTCTTAATAGTATATTATACCTTGTTTTGGTGTCTGGTGGTGTATTTCCTTTTTTAATTTCAATTCTCTCCTTGGCATCCAAAATCAGGTCCTTCCACTCCCTCTCTGGAATCATGGGGGGACACTCGTACTTTACGTTCTTCTCTAAATGGGTCTTGTATTGGTCCCTCACATACTTTAGATATGTGCCATCTTTTTCAAGGAGCTTGGTTTTGTCGAATGTGTCATTTCCAAACAACTCAACCATACGGTTTGTTAATTCATCTTTTAATCTTTTTTCTTGGTCATTCCACCTTTTAAAGCAAAAACAAACTTGTTAGATTCAGAAATGAACTGAAGTAACATTTATTATAGTTCAAGAAATGGATCAAAGGAAAACTATTCTAGCAATGATATGAAATCAAAATAGTTGATTAGGATTAGTTCACATATGATGTTCCACCTTTTATGTATGGTGGGCCCAAATATCTGCAATGCAATGTCATTAAGATTTTTATAAAAATATCATTTCCTGCAAAAAATTCATGGGATCATTAGTCCGAAATGAGTGATCAGAAAGTAAATTACAATTAGACTATATATAATAATAATTTTAAAGTACTTGGAACCTTCTGTATCTTTAAGGGAATCATTTCTTTGTCACTCACCACCAATGTGGCCTGCAATGTTCCCGTAATAGCAAAACAAGAAGATCCAGGAAATGATGGTATGTTATCAGCAGTAGTCGCCTCTAGTGCATCTTCATGTACATCTCCTGCTGTAGAAAATGAATCCACTATGAAATTCCCCCAAGAAAGAATGCTTGAAGGGAAATAAACACATAACAGAAGATAGAGAAAAAGAGGGATATACCAATAGTGGGCGGGCCAATATAACATGCAGTAGAGGATGTCTACAAGCTATGTGTTGTCGACATTGCAGTCGCCAATACAGGTGGGGCTAACCTCTGATGAGGCGCTGACGACATTTGCATAGGAACATTGACAACACTTGAAGAATAATACATTAAATATATGAAAAGTACAAGAATATTAAACAAGGATGAACCTTTATTATGAACATTGACAGTATCAAGTGTGATGTATTTTGGGTACTCAAAGTGATAAGACAAGCAAGTGATAAGCCAATAAAATCGTCATCACCTGAACTACCTGCAATACCCTAATCACGGCCACCGGGTTGATCTTCTTCTTCATCCAACTCATCATAATGACCATGATGATGATGATGATGATGATCATCATCATCATCATCATCATCATCATCATCATCATCATCATCATCATCATCATCACCACCACCACCACCACCATCATCGCCATCGCCATCGCCATCGCCATCGCCATCGCCATCGCCATCGCCATCGCCATCACCATCACCATCACCATCACCATCACCATCACCATCACCATCACCATCACCATCATCATCACTATCACCATCATCATCACCTTCTTCTTCTTCATCATCATCGAGTAACTATCGATCGTGATCATCATCTACATTATCTTCTACTTCTTCGATATCTTCTTCTTCCATCACATTATACTTTATCGGCCTTCCTCTATAGGAGTTGAGAAATACAACCCCACAATAGCTTGAAGATCTTCTGCAAGCCGAATAACCTGTTACAAGGAGAAGCAATGAAGCAAAATCTGAAGAACACACAAAACATAGAAAAATATTCTCAAAAGATGAGAGCTCCAATTTACCAAAAATGTATTGTGAAAAGATAATACAATGAAAAGAAAAATTAACCTCTAATAGGTCAAGAAACCCTAAAAAGGGAAAACCCTAGGCTTGCACATAACAATTAATAAAATAATTAATTAATATGCACCTAATGTTAGCTTAAGTGTAAAAAGATAATTGGGAACTTAAAGAATTAAACAAATAATGTTTAATTAATCAAGTAAAGACCCAATTACTCTAACACCCCCCCTTAAGCTAGACTTAGGAAGAAGCTAAAACCTAGAACAACTACTGAAAGCATGAAAGATGGGTCCCGACAACAAGGCCTGATCAGGTACCCAAATATAATGAAATCTCTATGAAATGGAGACAAAGGAGAAAACCCAGTGGGAAAAAACTCCTCTCCAAAAAGAGATAAAAGAACATGTTGAAAGAAGAAGAAGGAAGGAAGGCCTCATAAAGACCCCCCAAGGACAACTTCCTTCACCCCAAGCATAGAGTGCAACTGAAGATAGCGCGGCGATGCAAAAGGTTTTGTGAAGATGTCTGAAACCTGCTCGGAAGTGGGAATATACTCCAGAATGAGAACACCTTCCTGAATCAACTGGCGTATGAAATGCATGTGAAGCTCAATGTGCTTTGTCTGCTGATGCTCTACCAGGTTGCGGGAAATATGAATAGCACTGTGATTGTCACACCAAAGAACAATGGGACTATTAGGAGGAAAACCAAACTCAGTCATCAACTATCGAAGCCATAAGATCTCCTGACTAGCGAGCACAACAGCTCAGTACTCGGCCTCTGTAGATGATAATGCATGAGCAGTCTACTTCTTGCAAGACCATGTGATAGGACCAGAGCCAAGACAAAAAATAAAGCCAGAAGTAGACTTCCGATTAGTGACATCACTAGCCCAATCTGAGTCAATGAAGCCAACAATGTGAGGTTCCCCTGATGTGTAGTGAATGCCATGAGAACTAGTGCCCTGAATGTACCTCAAAATACGTTTGGTAGCTTACCAATGACTCTCATGAGGATCATGGGAGAATCGAGAGACAAGACCAACTGCAAAGGAAATATCAGGATGGGTGTGAGTCAGGTACAACAAACTGCCAACCAACTGCCTGTAAAGTGTAGAAGCGACTGAAGGAGTGGGACAAGTAGTAGTCAAAACAACCCTTGACTGAAATGGAGTGGGAGCAGGCTTGCAAGCAAGCATGCCGAAGCGCTGAAGCATGTCAAGCGCATACTTCTACTGGTAGAGAGAGATCCCATCAGAAGACTGAATCACCTGAAGACCAAGGAAATAGTGCAAAAGACTGAGATCTGTAATCTCAAACTGATCCATCAAGGCACGCTAAATATGCTGAATCATAGAGGATGAGCTACCCATGATGAGGAGATCATCAACATATAGCACAAGAATCAGTATGTCACCCTCAAGAAGCTGAATGTACATTGTGTGATCAGAATGACTACGGGAGAACCCAATGGAGAGCAAGAAAGAGTCCATCTTCTCATACCAAGCCCGAGGGGCCTGTTTGAGACCATACAATGAACGCCGAAGTCTGCAAACCAAAGAATTATCCTGCACAAATCCCTGAGACTGTTCCATGTAGATTTCCTCCTATAGATCCCCATGCAAGAAGGCACTCTTAACCTCCATATGAAAAATAGGCCAACACCGAGAAACTGCAAGAGATAGTACAAAGCGAATAGAATTCATCTTGGCAATAGGGGCAAATGTTTCAGAGTAATCAATACCCTCAACTTGTGAAAAACCCTTCGCAACAAGATGTGCTTTGTACTTATCAATGGAACCATCAGCAACATACTTAGTGCGATACAACCAGTGACACCTAACCATCTTTCTGCCCTTAGGAAGAGGACAAAAATCTCAAGTATGATTCCTCATCAAAGAAGAATACTCTTCCTCCATAGCACAATCCCACTCAGGGTGACCTGTCACCTCTGAAAACTTACGAGGATCATCTGAAATAACATGACTCAAAGGACTAGAATCCACAGTATGAGAATGAGTGCGACGAGTATCTGAAGGATCATCGGCCATAGGACCTGCTGCCTCAACATTAAGGCGAGCCCACTTGGGCATCTGAGGTGGAGTGTGTGGAGGTGGGGATGGTGGATCATTAGCACCATCATGAGAATCATCCTCAAAAAGATCTTGAAGGGGTGTAGTGGGCGGAGTAGGCAGAGGAGTAGACACTGGAGTCGGGGTATCCACTGTGGGAAGGCACTCATCAAACTGAACATCCCGTCGAAACAAGACCTCTTTGGAATCAGGATCAAACAACCTGTATGCCTTAACATCCTCACAGTAGCCAGCAAAAATGAGTGGTCGGCTCTTCTGCTCCATGGCTTTCCTCTGAGTATCAGGAATAAAGGCCCATGCCTCACTGCTAAACACTCAAAAAAAGGAAGCATTAGGCTTGTCATGAGACCAAGCCTCCTCGGGAGTCATATGTCGAATAGCCTTGTGAGGCATATGATTTTGAATATAGTAGGCACAATTGACTGCCTCAGCCCAAAAAGATGAATCCATGGACCTGGACTGAATCATACAATTCGCCATCTCCCATAAAATTTTGTTCTTGCGTTCAGTGACACCATTCTGTTGAGGGGTGTAGGGAACAATAAACTAATGATGCAAACCATGCTCAGTGCAAAAATCTCTGAAAGCCTAATTCACATACTCCCCCCCATTATCTGTACGTATTCACTGAATAGAACAGCCAGACTACTTCTCTACATATGTCTTGAAGATTCAAAATGAATCAAAGACATTAGACTTGTACTTAAGAAAGTACACCCATGTTCATCTAGAGAAGTCATCAATAAATGTGAGTACATACTTGGCCCCTAAAAAAGGAGTGGGAAATGACATGAGGTCACTATGAATCAACTCCAAGGGTGCCAAAGCACGAGAGGCTCTTCCCTTCGGAAAGGGATCTCTGTGATGCTTGCCAAGCACACAACCATGACAAACATCATCAGTGCAGGAAATCTGTGGGAGCCCAAGAACAAGTGCCTGTGTACTCATCTGCTGAAGATATCTGTAATTGACATGGCCCAATCGCTCATGCCATAGCTTACTCACTGAATCTACATGTGTTATGAGAGATGAACCTGTACCCGAAGAGGGCTCAAATTCATCAAATCTGTAGAGACGAGATGCAGAATCCACACTCCCAGTAGCCATAACCAAATCAGGGTCATGGAGGTCTCGAATAACCACATCATGTGGTGAGAACTCAACTATCTTACCAGAGCCAGAGTGACAAATCTGATAAATGGACAGGAGGTTTGTCGAGATGTCAGGGACAACCAGAACATCCTGTAGAGTACCTCCATCCAAAGAGACAAAACCTGAACCCAAGACGGAAAGCTGAAGTGAGTCACCCACTGCAATCTATGAAATACTACAAGAGGCAAGAGAAGTAACCAATTGCTGAGTGTGTGTCATATGGTGAGAAGCACCAGAATCTAGAATCCATGTGGACCCATAGGTCGAAGCTCTATCAGTGAGAGCATGACCTTTCCCTATGGAAGGAGAAGACGTCTGAGGTGAGGAAATGTGATGTTGCTGCATGGCTTCCTCTAAAGCCTCTAATTGTTTCCAACACTTGGAAATGGGATGTCCTTCCTTGCCACAGAAACTGCAAGTGTCTGATGATTTATTCTTAGTCTTGGAGGAAGACTCACCAGACTGTGAATATTTCCCTTGTTTGGGAGGAAATGGTTTTGAATCAAACTTAGGAGTAGGCTTGGAGGAATTCTCACTACCTGCAGAAGGCTTCTTTGGCTTCGGTTTTTGCTTTTGTTTCTCCTTCTCCTTGGAGGATTGAGCAACCAATGCTTTGTTCTTGGAGCCTGAGAGTGTATCCAACTGAGAAAGATGAGACTGCTCACGAGACAATCGCTCACAAAAGATATCAAAGGTAGGCATGTTGAAACGAGCACCCAAGCCATCCATGGTAGAGTAGAAAGCAGAGGCAAAAAACTGAAAGTGACCCCAAAGCTTTGAAAGAATCAAATGAATTCACTCTGTATCTGTCTTGTTCTTTCCACATCCCTAAAGAACAGATCTAGTAGTCTTGAATTTGTTCAAAAAATCCTCAATAGTGGGAAAGGAATCAGGTGACAAAGAAGCCAACTTTGCCTCAATCTGTAATGCCCGAATCTCATTGACCCTCCCGAAGAGAGAATCAAACTTCAACCACATATCCCTAGGAGTAATCAACTCATCAAGGTGAACAGAAGACTATCAGAGACATGCAAAGAGAGCAAACCCATGGCCTCATCCAGCTTGTTCCTGTGCATAAGAATCTCATAAGGATGCTGCAGTACTGGCTAAACCTCATCCAAAGAAGCCCACAACCCTCGTGCCCTGAGAAGCTTCATGATGCGGGGCTTCCAGGTGTGATAATTGTGTGAACTCAACAACTCAACTAAAAGATCTGCCATGAGAACAAAAAAACTCTGCACTTGCACCTGCTTGTTGGTTGTTTTTATTATGTGATCTTTCAGAATAGATAGAAGATGCAGAAGGGTTTGTTTGTTTTGAAAGTGTAGGTGTTCTTGATTTCTGATATAAATGACAGAAAGCGAGAAAAAAACACCCCCCCACAATAGAGAAACCCAAACCCTAGTACATAGTAATGAGAAGGAAGTAGTGCATAAGCAAAAAAACTTCAAACTGATATCTCATGTACCTAGTGAAAATTCTAAGAAAAAAGATCACAAATCTGAATAGAGCATGCTGAGAGATTTCTAACGCCTATTCGTTTTCAAAAAACAGAGTCCGTTTGCCCATTCTATGGCCCCTGAAGTGCAAAAAAGGAAGCCCGACTTTGACTGGTAAAAAATATAGTCAAATAGCAAATTCAGGAAAAAAATCCACCACCACGAGGTCCATCTCGGGATCACCTTTCCGACACTTATTCGTTCGCCAAAATCTGACTCTGGATGCACAATCTAGGTCCAAAAAACCAATCCCCTCTCAAAAAGGTGATAGTGTGGAGCTCTGGTGAAGAAGCCAAGCTTTGGTTGTGCACCCTAGTGGAGAAAATGGTGGAGCGGAGCAATCAGGTGGAGTGGTGGGCGGGCGGAGCAACTGGCGGAGCGATGGGCGGGCGGAGCAACCGACGGAGTGGAGCGGCTGGCCGGGGAGCGGAGGTGACGGTGGCGCTGGGCCAGGGCCGGCGTCGAGGTCACCGTAGTCTGTAGTCGGCGAGGTCGGGGTGGCCGGAGGGCCGATGGGGCCGACCTGACTGGCCTGCAGGCGCCGTATGACTCCAGACAGTTAGTTCTGGTGCCCAAAAATTTAAAACAAATTTTTTTCTTGATTTGCATGCCAAGGTCGTACGACCTGGTTGGGAGAAAAAAAAATCACCCAGATGCTCAGGGGTCAAAAATGGACAAATTTTATATGACTATAGGGTTTTTGGGCCTTCTGAGCACAATGGTGAGGTCCGTTTAGGCCCAAAGTTCTCAGAAGAAAAAAAACTTAACCCTAAGCACACAAAAAAATGTCTGAAACCCCAGATCTGCTTCCAATGCAAAATTCTCAAAAAACAGGAACAGATAGTTGCAGATTTGAGCTCTGATACCATATAGGAGTTGAGAAATACAACCCCACAGTAGCCTGAAGATCTTTTGCAAGCTGAATAACCTGTTACAAGGAGAAGCAATGAAGCAAAATCTGAAGAACACACAAAACACAAAAAAATATTCTCAAAAGATGAGAGCTCCAATTTACCAAAAATGTATTGTGAAAAGATAATACAATAAAAATAAAAATTAACCTCTAATAGGTCAAGAAACCCTAAAAAGGGAAAACCCTAGGCTTGCACATAATAATTAATAAAAATAATTAATTAATATGCACCTAA
Organism: Cryptomeria japonica; assembly: GCF_030272615.1. NCBI lineage: Eukaryota > Viridiplantae > Streptophyta > Pinopsida > Cupressales > Cupressaceae > Cryptomeria > Cryptomeria japonica. Next base: position 212,198,614 of record NC_081411.1, read on the forward strand.
TGTTAGCTTAAGTGTAAAAAGATAATTGGGAACTTAAAGAATTAAATAAATAATGTTTAATTAATCAAGTAAAGACCCAATTACTCTAACATCCTCTTGGATCATGTCTAACAACAAATGACCAACTCGGTTTATGTGGAACCTCTAAGTAAAATACCTTCTCACATTAGCTTGGAAGAACATAGGGCTCATACCCAACTGGTTCAAATGACCTTGTATTAACCATTGTAAAACCATTATCATGTTCAATAATAGTTCTATCAGGATCATTTTTATTCAATCGTAGACTGTACCATTTGATGACGAACAAAACTAATTTGAAAGAATTAAAGTCACACTTATATCATCCAAAATACCATAGTATTAATTTTGAGACTCTTGAGGATATATGTTGTTTCTCGATGAAATATTTGTCACCTCAAAGACTGCAATTATCCCAGAATCACAAGTTTTCTTCATGTCATCCAACTTTTTGATGCAAAATTTATGACCATTGCAACACATAGCATTGTAGTGTTTGACCTGCAATATGTCAAACATGTAAAAATTATTGCATCGTGAGTTGATAAACATATGGGTGATTAATAAATTTGTACATACATGTTTATCTCTTAAACCCTATGCTAAATCAATTTCCCTTTGCGTAACATTGGAATCTCCATTACAATGAGCTTCTTTAACCAATGAAGCCACACCTTCCCATGTTAATGTGCGACCGGAATGCTGACAATGTTCAATCCATACCATCATCCAATCAAGATTGTTTGCAATATACAAATGTAGTGCATCCCACTCTCGACCAACTGTACAAAAAATAAATAGACGTCTTACAATTGATTTATTTTGAAGATTAAGAATTAATTAACTACAATAACATCTTATAATTACCTCACTTTCCTCAATCTACCTTTCCCCGTCAAGTACTCCCCTTCGAATTTGTTAATGGGGTTGGAATCCCAAATGCGATCCACGTGGATCTTTGCTGCAAACTTAGGAAGATATTTAGAAATGTACACCATAGTCTGGTATACCATATATCCCTCCACCATAGAACCCTTAGGACGTGCTCTTTGTCGAACCAAAGCTTTCAAAAATTTCAAGTGCCTCTCAACCATCCACATTGACCTAGTGTGTACAGGTCGAAACAATTCAATCTCCTCAACTTGGTGTATGAGGTAGTGTTCTTGTGCATTGAAAAAAGTTGAAGGTAGACACTTTTGCATTTCACACATTAGATGAGGAATTTTTCTCTTCCAATATTTTATATCTTCTTTATGGATTTCTTTACATGACAACCACCTACAAGATATTCAAGAGGCAAAAATATATTATATAACAAAAAAACAAATCGCAAATATAATATCCATACAATGAACTTAACAAAAATCACTACTTACCCCATGTATTTTCCAAGACCATATATGACTTGCTTGACATTATTGTCGAAGTGGGCTGAGAGAGATAGAGGTAGAACGTACTACAACAATTATAAAATTATCTTTTCATTTTTTTCTAACATATTACAATGAAAAGTACATGCGAAGTATACAAATATATAGTAAATACACAAGAACATGAATTACCTTAATGAAGGTATATCAATCATGTGTTTTCATCCCTGGCCCAAATTCACTTTTCTTTGATATGAGATTGTTTATGTTCGCAGCAAATCTTGTGGGAAATCGAATTTTTCGTATGACTTCTTTATAGTAGTGCTTTTCTAGTCCATTAATGACCAAGGAAGGTCACTTATATTAATCTGGTCTCCATGGCTATTTGATTGAATGACATTTTTTATTGCATGACTGGATTCCTGAATGTCACTACAAATTTTGACAATTTTTTCTTTGTCATGCCTTCCATCCAATACTTTCCATAATGTCTCTGTTATATTCTTTCTAATATGCATAGTATCAAACAAATGGACAATTTGTAACTGCTCGTAGTAGGGCAACCTACTAAATTGTCAGGGACAACTTTTTAGTCTCTTAGGAAGGTGGTCATTAATGCCTTGATGACCTTCATGATCATAAATCACATCATCAGTAAACAAAACATAATAGAAAATATGTTTTATGAAATAAACCATTAGATGGAATGGCATTACCTTGAAGATTCATTCTATTATATTCCAACTTCCACAGGTGAGGTGTCATTCTTCGTGGCTTTGATGTATTCTCTTCTTTCCCATTGAAAAGATGTTTTTCAGTATTTTGATACTTATGATTTTTGTGGAGAAAGTGCCTATACTCATCAAACACCTGTTTTCCTAAACTTTTTGAATGACGAGATTTCATCTTTGGACCACAAATTGGACATGCAAATTTTCCTTTTGTTTGAAGACCTACAAGATAATGTATAATTGGATTAAATATGTTAATTTTTTAAATTATAATTATCATGCACAAATTAAACACTATAACATACTACAAAAATGTGTTAGCCCTGGGGCATCGTGTATTGTCCATACAAGCATCGCATGGAATTGAAATTGTCTTTGTCCTATTGGTCTAGAGACATCATACATAGTGACACCATTCCATAACTCCAACAACTCATTGATAAGAGGCTCAATATATGCATTCATATCTTTAACTTGGTACTTACCTAATCGAATGAACAAAAACATTACATAATTATTATGACCATTTTACTGCAATATTTATAATTAAATGTAGACGACTATTAAATGATAAAATACCTGGAACAATCATTGACAACATTATGTGCTCCCTCTTTATTGACATCCATGGATGAAAGTTATTGTTGATAACAAAAAAAGGCCACTCTGAGTAAATAGATCTCAGCTCTCCAAATGTGTTGACACCGTTCGCTACTAATGAAAGCCTGAGATTACAAGGTTCTTCTTTAAAGTGTGGCTGCTTTTCCTCTATGTCCATAAATGCTGAACCATCTGCAGGCATTCAAATAATGTCATCTTGACTTCTATTCCGTGCATGGTAATCCATAAATTGTGCCAAGCTAGTGCACTTGAATAATCGTTGCATATGTGGAATAATGGGAATATAATGAAGAACCTTGCGAGGCACCTTTTTTGTTATTTGATCTGTTCAATATCTACTGTTATGACATTCAGGGCATTCAGTTCGAAATTCATGTTGTTTGTGATGTATAATATGATCATTGGGACAAACATCTATTGCTTGATACTCCATTCCAATATCTTTCATAATGACAGATAATTCTCGGTATGAGCGAGGTAGAATATTTGATGATGGTAACAAAAACTCACGAATCAATCTACAACAAAAAAATATAATTTGTTAATCTAAAGAATATTAATGGTACATGATTTACCATTTATTAACTATAATGACATATATAGATTGTTATGATGGATAAACCATTCATAACCATCAAGTTCACCAACAACAATACAACAAAGAGAAGAGTTGTCTAGGAGCCTTCATAAAGGGCCTCATATGCCTTCTCAAGTAGAGGTAAATCATGAACAACATCAAGGTCATCTTCATCATCACGATCAATTGCGCCTGTACTAAATGTGTCATGGATCAATGTATTTGTACCATCATCTTCAATTGTGTTTTGTGACTCATGATCGTCATCTTCCATGGGATCATTATCTTCATCTTCGATATTCACACCTCCATGTTCCTCCACTTTGAAAACCACATTCTTCAGGTTGTGTTGATCCATATCATGTGCTCTGAGGTTCTCAACCTATATAAAAATGATAAATATAAATAAACCATGATCATGATCTCATCATCAAGTGATTTCTTATGCATATAAATTGTTAAAATGATATAATGAAAAACTTACCAATGGATGATAATCATGTCCGCCTTCGATGTGACCATGCAACCTACAATGTTTTTTAGTTGTTTTGATTCGAAGTCTTCTAGCCTTTAACCCCTTACAAATTTTGTAGGGACAATAACATTTTCCATCACCTTTTCTTTCAAGTTAGACCACGATCTAGTAATTGTCTCCTTATTTTGTTGTTCATTGATATTGTCTGACATGGTCTTTCTTCACAGGCAAAAAAATCGGGCTATAGAACTAGTTATATAGAAGTTTAAATGTTAGTTATGAAATCACGTTTCAATATAACATACCAAATTAAATTACTTGAACATATAAATAATGCAAATTGAACCAAAACCATTTAACTCTTCTTTTTCATCTCAAAACATATCTAATGGCTTTGTGGTGATTTAGAGCATGTGCTAATGTCTTTGTGGTATGCAATGCTTATATCGTATCTTAAGTTGACTAATGTCTAATTGGGGTAATCCATGAGTGTCTAATGTGAATTCATTATCAATGTTGTGAAGTCATCGAGAGTATGGTGATAGTCATCCTTATAGGATCCTCTCAATACTGTCTGTAGTCACACAAATCTGTCCATTTTAATTAAATGAATATTTCGTATTTATTTGATTAAAAATCCACTAGCCACCAATTAATTAAATTAATATTTAATTAATTCATCCCCAAACATTCTTCTATTAATTAAATAAATTATTCAATTTATTTTAATTAATTCATTAAATCAAATTCCATTCAATTAAATAAATAAAATCAATTTATTTAATTAAATCCCCTTTTCCTCTTTTAAATAAATTAAATAAAACATTTATTTAAATCATTATCCCCCCCCCACTTGCATTTTCCTACAAATGCAACTTGCACACATTTATTGAAATAAATGAATTTTTATTTTAAATAAAATCCTATTTTCCCTCACCCACCAAATCCACTTGCAAACCTAATCCCCTTCTAGATTCTTCTAACCCCTTCCTAATTAGCCTAATCCATCCCCTAAATATTGTCACATTCATAAGCAAAATGGAGTCACTTCTCAAATGGCCCAAAGTCTTGGATAACCATTGAAGGTTTTCAACCTTCAACCACCAAAACCCCAAAGTCTTTGAAAACCATTAAAGGCTTCCAACTTTCAACCACTTAATCCACAAAGTCTCCAATAACCATTAATGGTTAACCCAAACCCTCCTACATGGTTAAAACATTTGTTTTGACTCAACCTCTACCCAACCCAAGGGTCTCATCAGGTCATTAATGCTTTGACCATGATTATCTCTTAATCATTTGCACAAAGGTTTATCCTTGGATTAACTCTTAATCCAGTGGGTAATCCTAATTTAGGCTTGACCCTTAGCCTTTAGATAACCATGAGGTCTTCTCAAGCCTTTAATGCCTCCAACCTCTTCTTTCAACCCAATCTTATGTTGACACTTGTCACCATTTCATTGGTGCAAATTGTGCACATGGATCCCCAACTTTCAAGCTTGACCCTTGATTAAACCTTTCAATCCTGGCCATCCATTGCTCCATTTTTCCTATAAATAGAGCCCATTCCTTCATAATCCACATCCTGAAAACTTGTAAGCATTTAGACTATAGCCATTTTAGAGAGCATTTAGCATAGCATAACTAAATATTGTCTTTTTGGTAAAATCAATCATTTTAGCATTAAAAATAGCTTTTCATTTCATGTTTGGAGCTATTCTACAAATCTCAATCCTCCATAAGCATCCATAGTGCAAAAAGCTGCTGAGAGCTACACTATTTTGGAACTTGGAGAGGAGAGGAACAAGGGAGAAGAAGCTAAGGCCATGCTAGGAGACAGTTGGAGATGTCTCATTGTTTTACTTCTTTATTTAGATTCATTAGCATGTGTTTTTAGTATCTCTCTTGGAATGCCTTCATTTGTGTTTAGTTTTTGATTGATTAACTCTAACGTCTTGTATGTTTTTGTGTTGTTTGATCTTAAGCTAACATTGTGTCATTTAGGAGGGCATCATTTGGTGAACTCGACGTGAATCGAACACGCAACCTTCTGATGATTATTTTTGAAATTAACATTTTTCTTGTTGAAATTGCCACACAGGTCGCGCTTCGGCGCTATTGAACGCGTTTTAGCGCTTTTGCAATGATTTCTTTTAGCGCTATTGACACTAAGATAGCGCTATTGAATATGTTCCAGCGCTTTTGACAACATTTCAACGCTATTGTCCCCGTTTCAGCGCTATTGACATACTTTCAGCGCGTTTGTCTACTCGGGATTCTGTTTTCTTTCAGCGCTACCGTTTAAATTAGCGCTTCTGCTCACGCAGACTAGCGCTATCGTGTAAATCAGCGCTTCTGCAAAAACACAGAATAGCGCTATTGCGACAGAGTGTCGCCCAAATGGACTTGTAATCGAAAAATCAAAAATTAGGCTTGTGGAAGCCCCCCCTGTGAGCATTAATTTTCTTAACTTGTTCTTTTCTTTGTGCAGGTTAACAACACAACAAAAATCACAATTTTTTTTTATTTATTTAGTGCTTAAAAAGAACTTAAAAACACAAAAAAATAGTTTCATTGTTTTATAGTTAGGGATACATTTTGTTTTGGTGCTTAAAAATCAACAAAACAAACTTTCTTTCTTGCATCAATTGGGACATAAAAAAATCACAATCCACACTTCAAATTTTTGGTGCAGTAAAAAGAACAATCCACTTGTCTTTATTTTTGGCCAAAAACAAATTTTCCTTCATGCAAACGTGTTTTTCATTAAGTTGACCAGGACTTTCAACTTCTAGATTACAAAACATATTGCTTGAAAGTTAAAATGAACACCATGGCTGTTGGAGCAACATCTCCAAATAGTTAGATCATCTTTGCAAATGTTGGATTAAAAAGAACAAGTAAATTTCATGTTTGGCACGCTTGTGCACAAAAGTCAGTCGAGTGGACCTACTTCTAACACACACTATCCTCTCCCTTGGCTCTCGTGGTCCTAGGTGCAAGAGAAAAGTGTTAGTAACACTCAAAATTTTATTTTTTTAAGAGAGGCCTGCCAAGGGATCGATACTCTTGGAAACGACCTCGAGCGGTAAATCCTTCGAGCCGCTATAGAAATCAGGTGAGAGCGAAAGCTGTAGCCTTGGGTATAGTTGTTCCTACAGTGTAACTGGCCGAAAGGACAAATGGGCCCCACCACCAGTTACAAGGCTCTTAAGTGAGTCACTGCAGAATGAACTTATGTCCAAAGCCATCGAACATGACTAAACACCTTTAAGTAGTAGCCCACTTGTTCTATTGATTGAGGATATTTGAGGTATAATTTAGTGCAAGAGCATAGATGGTTTTGCTACCAAGATACTCACCATACATATTTCCTTGAGTAGAAACATAGCTTTTTGAAAGGTCACTTGTGGCTTGATATTAAGACCTGCTCCTCCATCTATCAGGACTCGTTTTATTCGGTGTTTATGTATGAAGGCTTCAATATGTAGAGGTGCATTATGAGGCTGACTTATGGAGGCGTCATCGGCTTCTGTGAATGTGAGGGAGTGTGGAACGGATAGGTATCCCACCATGGCTTGAAACTGATCCACGTTCAGATCAGTAGGGACAGCAGTATCTCTCAAGGTTTTGTCAAGGACAGCTTTATGTGCAGGAGATATACGTAAGAGCTCAAGAATAGAGATGAGTGCGGGTGTTTTCCCTAATTGCTCTACAAGATCGTACTCAGGCTTAGTTGACGAAAGATTGGTATTCTTAGTAGAGGTACCTGGCAATGTGATCTTACCTCGACGGGTTGTAACATGACATTCAGAGGTAGATGCGGACGAAGATCCCACACCTTTTAGGACAATTTTAGGTCGCTGAGGAGGATTCTCAGGATTTTTATTTTTGATAGTAATGGTAGAAATATGATTGTCCATTGAGATGTGATTAATAGTGGAATCATAATTGTAAGATGTTCTGGTGTAATTGGCTTGATCATCTGTGACTTTGCCTTTTCCCTTGTCATGTTTCGGGAATGGTTCCTTAAACACCTCATGCTCTTGGTTAGATGAATGTCCCTCAATCTCAATATCTCCTCTGTCAATGAGATCTTGTACAATGTTTTTCAATCGATGGCAATTACTTGTCTTGTGACCCTTGCTCTTATGAAATTCACAATATTCATCATCATTCCACCAATTCGGTTTTACCTTTGGTTCATATGGAGGAAAATCTGGGACCGTGATCACTTTGTTTGCTACAAGCTTTTTGAATACTGATTCAAGTGGTTCTCCCAATGGAGTGTACTTCCTTCGTGGTTTAGCAGCCATTTGATTGTTCACTTGGTTGTTGGTAGAATTTGATCCAGAAAAGATGAACTTTGGTCTCACTGTGTTGGCATCAACAACACCATCATTAACTGTGTTCTTGTTCTTGTTCCAAAACTTTGGTTTGTCCTTTCCCTTAAAGTCCTCTTTGTTTTCTTTGAATAGTTTGATAACTCCTTGTTCAATCAAGACCTTTTCTGTTGCTAGGCCCTTTTCAATGACATCCTTAAATGTAGACAAACAAGCTTTTCTGAGATCATAACCAATAGCCTTGTTAACATTTTGTGTGAACATTTCCACCATTTGTTTTTGCGGGATTTCACAAGAGCATCTGCTAGCTAAATTTCTCCATCTTTGTAAAAATGACGCAAAAGATTCTCCTTCTTTTTGTTTCGTATTGCACAAGGTAGTAACTGAGACATCTGTTTCAATGTTGTAAGAGAAATGTTGAATGAATGCCTCTGCCAAGTCGCCCCATGACTTAATACCAGGAGGTAATTGAGAAAACCATTCCATCGCTTGATCTCCTAAGCTCTGTGGGAACAACCTCATCGAGTATGTTTCTTCTGCCGCTACCTCAATGCAAGCTGTGAAGAATTGTCTTATGTGTGCCTTGGGGTCTCCTCTCCCTCTATATTTGTCAAATTTCGGTGTTGCAAAGTGCGGAGGAAACGGAGGCATTGGAATGCTCTTATCAAAGGGATAAGGGCATATATCTCTCATAGTATATGTGGGTTTTGATGTGCCCATGTCTTCCACTTTCTTTTGTAGATCTCTAATTTGTTGCTCCAAATTATTTTTGGGAGGAGATGGATTTCTTGTAGCATATCCCATGTTTGAAACACCCATTTGAGGAGGAGCTTGTTGCATATATGGATGATACTGATCGTAGACATGTCCATATGGAGGTCGATATTGTTGCGACATGTATGGAGCACTTGGCATAATTTCTTGTTGAGGGACCCCATATCTGTTTTGTGTATATAAACCATATTCAATGGGCCTTTCATTTTCCATTGTGTTGCCCCTAATTTTGGCATGAGGTCTTCTTGTGTCAAAATTTTGAGGAAGTCCTTGAGTATCCATTTGTCTTGGTTGACCCATATCTTGAGCATGTGTTTGAACATAAGGCCTCCATGATGGTCTTTGAGTGTAAGTATCATGCATTTGAGCTTGTGTATGTGGGATTGCTGGTTTCTGAAGCAAAACTGATGGTGACTCCGGCATCATATTATTGGGTCCTCCACTATTTGGTTGAGTTTGTTGTGAAGGTCTACTTTCCATAAGTTGAGATAAGTCAAAATCATGTGGTATTTTAGCTCCACTTTGTGCCATCATGTTTAGAAAGTATTGACGATCTCTCCTCATTATCTCTTCAACCAATCTATTGAATTGAGGATCCATTATAGATTCTTGTATGTCTGCTGATAGTATTGAAGAATTGTCAACATTGTCATTGTGTGTAGCGTTGTGTATAGCGTTTGCGCTTTCCATATTTGGATTGTGTCTATAAACATTCATGTCTGGTAATGTAGTGTGCTCAGGATTGTAGAAGACATCATTGTCATACTCATAAGAACTCATGTTTACGGACCCTTGAGCTTCTTTAGCTTTTCTCCTAGATTTTTGAAGACGGGTTTCAACCATGAACTAGGTGTTTAGCAATATGTGAGAGTCTTAGACGAAAATGACAAGAGTATGTAAGACCAAGAGTTGTATGGAGTGTAAATGAATCTGAAGTTTACTTGCAATGTCCAAAGTGTAAGACCAAGTATGTATGTTGTAGAGTAGGTGTGACTTCCAAAGAGAGGATAGTTTCTCTTAATGAGGTAAGCTGACCTTGACTCTAAGTAAGACCAAATGAGACCCAAAGGTAAGAAACCTTGATGAGGGACCACTTAGCAAAGTGTTGTTGTATGTAGTGTGTTGACAAAGTATAGTGAGGACAAGCAAGTGACCTTTTGACTCAAGTTTAGACAAGTATGAATGTAAAATGAGGTATGAAGCAATGATGGACTGTGTAAGACCTTAGAACAGGCTGAATGCTAGATGAAACCTGAAGAGACAACCTAGGAAGCTCAAGTATGCCGAAACTGATTTCTTTGTTTGCTTGACTGTTAAATTTTTTTCAAATCCTGACACAGACGCCTCTGTATACTTCACAGACGCGGTTTGAAGACACAGACGCTATTCTGTTTGACACAAACGTGATTCTGAGATTTCCTGCTGATGTTTGCTGGGACTGTAACAGTTTTTTGCAATTTTTGGACACAGACGCTGCTGTATACTTCACAGACGCGATTTCCAGACACAGACGTGTCTCTGTTCGACACAGACGCTGATAAAAACACAGACGCTATTCTGTACTTCACAGACGCGTTTATCAGACACAGACGCGGTTTTAACCGACACAGACGCGTTTCTGTAACCTTAGTGCAATCTTTCCTATCTGTGAATTTGTTTTGCTGTGACCAAATCTGATTTTTCGACTGTTTTTCGTGACAAGAGGACACAGTGTTGATGACCCAATGTTTGCAGACTGTTTAGACTCCAAAAAGTGTGTTGTTTGATGTAAAAAGTTTTTGCATACACTTGAAGACACAAAAGACACAATGTTTTGTTGTTTTGTCTTGATTGTTTGAATGTTTATCATAAGTCAAGCACAATTCTTATGGCTGGCCAGGACAATAATTGTTGATCCCACATGGGGTTTTACCCCCGAGGCTACGCTATTCAGAGCGGATACTTAGATGCTTGACCTCACTGGCTCCACCCTCGGCACTCACTTCTCGGGTCAGCCAAGCATCAGTCCCCATGAAAACTCCCCATGGCGAACTTTGTATCTCTACTAAGAACCGTATGTGTGTGGGCCGCTACCAGAGGTCTGACCTCCTGCCTCAACAACTAGAAGGATTTGGGCATCCAAAACAATGAGGTGCTAGTAAGGGCATCCGCTCGTGTGGCCATACATGCGGCACTTTCAGCTCTGTAAATACAGAAGGCTCCCAGCCGGTAGGGGTTACGCCCTACAAATGATCAAATAAATTTGATCAAACGGGTTTATGGGGAGACATAGTGTCGGTATGAACTAATCAGCACACGTTATTCATAGTTTTCACCATGAATACATTTGATTATAGTGGCTTGGAAGAAGATGGCTTTTCTTTTGCTACCACTTGGGTCGTTCTCTTCTCACTAGTAGTCCTAATGACCACACGGGAAGACAGGCCCTCTAAAGAATAAACAAAAAGAGCCTATTGCTCAAGACACAAAAGACAATGGTTCAATTTTAGTGCACCAATTGAAGTGTTTGCTAAGCTATGAAGACAAGGCACACAAATAAAATTACAAAACCCTAGCTAAGGCCCTGCAACAAAATTGTTAGTAGTTTGGGTTGTTTCAAATGATAACCCCTTCCTGCAAGCACACAAGTTAGGTAAATTTTAAGAAAACCCAAAAAGACTTTGTGAAAAAAGGGGCCTTCAACAAAAACGTATTTGCCTCCAAAGCAAGCTGCACAAACCAGGTTAGCTAGATCTGCAAAGGTTAGCCAAAAATAAACCAGATCTGAAACCCTAAGTACAAAATCCGAAAAGCCGAATCGAAAAATTTGAAAAATTTTTGCAAAACAGAATGCACAGACGCTGTTATACCAGACACAGACGCGTCTGTCCTACACAGACGCGCTTCTGTGATTCGCAGACGTGATTTCGGAACACAGACGCCTCTTTATTCTTCAGACGCGATCAGATGGTTTACATACGCGATTAGGGATCACAGACGCGACTTTCGGAAACCTGCAAAAAAAATAAAAATGACAGAAACACAGACGCGATCCAAGATATCACAGACGCCTCTGAAATACAAAAACGCGATCCGAACACTCGCAGACGCGGAAAAAAACCTAAAATGTCGTCGAAATCGTCCGATCTGCAACTTCAAAAATGCAAAATCTGCAACAAAAATGTTAAATGCAAAGGGACAAGAGTCCCACCGGGCGTGCCAAAATGTATATGGTGAAAATGGATAGCAATAAACAACAATATTGAAAGACTAAAATGGATTCAACCACCAAACCCTAGCCTAACAATGAACAAAGATCCACCATAACATATGAAGATAACCTAAGACAATGCAAATAACTCAAAAATCACAAAGATTATACCATCACATGTCCACTAGGGTTTTGATCTCCATTCTTCCTATCTCCATTGATCTTGTTTGATATGCTTGCTCTCAGATTTTTGTATGCACAAGAGCTCAACAAAGAACGGAATGTGGTTGCAAGTAGAATTGTAGTGTAGTCAATTGATCCAGTAGTTAGGGTTTGGTAATGAAGAAAGCATCTCCTTAAATAGAAGACACAATAGAAAATGGAGGGTTAAGATTGAGAGGTGTAAAAAGAGAGGTCGGCTAGGATTAGAGGGTAGGTATAAGAAATACCAAAATAATGGAAGAGGTAGGTAGTGTAGGAAATAAGAGATGAATGACATGTGTCATGTGTAGAAAAAGATAATGAATTAATTAAATAAATAAAGATTTATTTAATTAATAGAAGAAGTAGGGCAATTAAATAAATAAAATATTTATTTAATTTAGGAAAGGGATAATTTAAATAAATAAATGTATTTATTTAAATGAGAAATAAGGCTAGAAGAGGATAAATGAATTAATTAAATACATAAAGATTTATTTAATTAATAGAAGCATTAGGATTAGATAATTAAATAAGTAAAATATTTATTTAATTAGACATGACAATTTTGGGTGTCTACACTAGGTAGTCAAAATCTGTAACACATCTCAGATTTCTCTACACCTTATCACATCAAATCTTATCAAAACAAACAAGCAATTCAAAGAAGGAATTTCGGTTACATTTACCTTAAAAGTGCTAGAGATCCCCATACAACACAAATCACCAATCATCAATCTTTCATCTCATCGAACAACTCATTATCATCTTCAATCAACTTCAAAAACAAACTTGCAAACAAAATGGCTCAAACCCGATCACGATCAAGGCAACGAGAAATAGAAATTGAGGAAGAAGAGGACAACCTCAATGAATTTCAAGAAGCACTTGGAGGAACTGGGAATGATGAAAACCCAGGTACACCCACTCCTTCAACAATCGAAAGGGTTCAGCATAACCCTCATTTTAACAGATTATTTGATGAAATACTAAGGAGCAACGCAGATGCTCACTTCTTAAAACTTGCTCAAGAAGGAGCCAAACTCCCCTCAGACTTTGATCTCGCCCAATTAAGACAAGCATCAAAAAGACAAAGTCGCCATGAGGAAGAAAGGCGTAGAGATCCCATCAGATATAACATCCCTCGAGGTAACCCACCACCTCCTCCTCCTAATGAAATGGAGATGTTGCGGCAACAAGTTGAGAATCTCGCCCAACAACTTCATAGTGGTGTTAAGACCAGTCAATTCTCACTTAACGACATCTGTCCCTATCTTTTTGATAGGAATCTTTATATGCCACCTTTCCACGCGGGTTCGAAACACCCAAATTTGAAAAATATAGAGGAAAGGGAGATCCCCGTGATCATGTCCGAGAATTTCATTCTGCTTGTCTCGAAGTCGCATATGAAGACACATACTTAATGCGCCTTTTTCCCCAAAGCTTGGGAGGAACAACCACATCATGGTTTTCCCGACTACCAGGTGGCATAAGAACATTTGAGGAACTCATCCAGAAGTTCCTATCTCATTACTCTTATAATATTGAACGCGACATCACCATGGCTGATCTGTGCAATACCAAACAAAAACCGGGTGAATTATTCTCAGTATTCCTGCAACGATGGCGCCAAATGTCTAGCAGACGTTCTCTTCAGTTACCTGAACGAGAACTAGTGGAAATTTTCATTTCCAACTTAAACGAAGAAATGGAATTTCACCTGGATGTCAAAGACACAGACTCTTTTAACGATATGATCACCAAAGGTATAAAATGTGAAAGGGCACTCATCAAAAAAGGACTCATCAAAATCTTTAATGAACCCAAAGATGGTCCTCGCCCGCGCTTCAATAGCGATAAACTGAACTTCTGGAACAAGAATAAGAATATCGTCAACGATGGAGTTGTAGATGCCAGGACTGTCCAAAATGCACAACCTGTGGTTCGGTTTGCAGGACAAAATCCTCCACCTCAAAATAATACACATGGTCCTCCTAATCAAGGTCGCATCACATCTCAGGATGAACCAAGACCTCGTCCACAAAAACAAAAACGCACTTACACTCCCTTAGGGGAACCCATTGAAACAGTGTTGCGACAACTCCTCTCTCAAAATTTGGTCACTCTACCTAAGCTATCAAACTATGAGCCTCAAGTCAAACCAGCATGGTGGAAAGATGCTGAACACTGTGAGTTCCATCAAGGAAGAGGACACAAGACAAGTAATTGTCACCGATTGAAAGATCTCATTCAGGATCTTATTGATCGAGGAGAAATTGAGATTGAAGGACATGATCCAAAAATGACAAATAATGATCACCTGATGTTCAAGAATCCACTTCCATCACAAGATCAAAGGGGTCCTTCCACTTCCAGGCGAGGCACCGATACCACTGACTATACGCAGGCTGCGTATAACTACACTGTAAATCACCTATATGATGCCAGTGAACAAATTGCAACTATAACCTTCAAAAATCCCACCTCAAATTGCAATGTTGTTACACGTCACGGCAAAGTTACCATAAAGGCAGCTCCACAGGGCACCACCTCTGTCCCGAAGCAATACAATCTTGTGGAACAATTAGACAAAACCCCTGCACTTATATCCATTTTGGAGCTTTTGCGTCTGTCACCCTCTCATAAAACAATCTTGGATCACGCACTCCAAGAGGCGTCAGTCCCTGCAAACCTAAACACGGACCAATTTCAAGCCATGGTTGGAACTCTAAAGTCATCACCTTGTCTCACTTTTTCCGAAAGTGACAACTCTTCGTTCCAACAACCTCATAACGCCTCACTCCACATTGAAGGCTTTGTCAACCAACACAGGATCAAGCGAGTCTTGATTGATAATGGAGCAGGCCTAAACATTTGCACACTACAGTTGGTCACAGCATTGAGATATGCAATAGAATCAGTGGATCCTCACAAGAAGATCACCATCAAGGCCAATGATGATGCAAAGCGTTCATCCAAAGGAGCTGTGGTACTACCAATCCGAGTCGGTCCTGTGGTAAAGCATATCATTTGTCAGGTTCTGGACCTTCCTCTGCCATATAATCTATTATTAGGGAGACCTTGGATACATGCCATGCAAGCCGTTCCATCTACCTACCATCAATGTATCAAGTTCCCACATAATGGGGCAGAGATCACAATCCTGGGCGATGCAAATCCCTTTGCTTTTTGCCATAATATCAGCCATCAACCAGAGATTACTGTTCCTAATAATAGGGAAGCCATTTCCTCCACATCATATGTAAATCCCGCCTCTCTTGCCAGTTCAAACACCCCTATACCCAAGCAAGAAAAGCTTAAGATGAAAGTCACAGAGGAAGGTCCTGGAGAATACAACTTGAGTCAGCTCTTTTGTGTGGGACAAATGCCTACTTCTCCTAGAACACATGGTAAGCCACAGCAGTTACTCCAACAACCACTAATCACGCCTGCATGTGCCCTGACACCTTTTGTTCTTGGAAAGAGTCAAGAGGAAGAAACACAAGATGAGGACCTAGCGGACTGGATCTATAAGGATCCCATCACCACTGACATACCGCGAGTTACACTTCCTACGGAACAATATGGTAAAGGCCTCCTCATTATGCAAAGAATGGGATATGATGGTCAGAGTGCTTTGGGATATTGCAAACAAGGACGACACGAACCGCTGCTACCAGAATTCAAACCCAAAGGTAATATAGGCCTAGGTTTTGAAAAAGAGATCCTTCCTAAACTCAAATTCAAAGGAAAACCCAGCAAACCATTTTGCCCACCTACTGCAAAGAGGACACCTTTCATAATCAAAGCACCATCAAACATTATCCCCACTGCCCCATCGAGGCTCACAAACCCACCACAACCATCTACAATGCCAATCATCCCACCAAACGAACCAGTAATCCCGTCAATAACACCAATAGCAGCAGCAACTATATTGGAACCCGCAACAGCATCTATGGCACCAGCCGTTCCAACAGAAGCCACTAAATCAACACTGTCGATACTTCCAGTGACAAATCCTTTAAACCCCATCACGGTTCCTGCAGCACCGATCACCACAAAGATACATAAACCAATCACACCTGCCGTGTTCAACTCCAAAGACATCCCAGTATGGTATAGCAATCGGATGCTGGAAAGTGATTCAGAGACCGACTCACATGAGTGGGAATTTGATTCTGTACAGCTTAACACTTCAGATGAGGAAGACACATCACCACCTCCGCCCCACAAAGACATCCCTGTTTACGGAGAAGCACAGATAAAGACCACTTGGGTACCTGAGCTGGAAACATCTTCCACAGACCCTACGTCTCATCCTACGCCTGATTCTGACAGGGAGAGTATCATCAACGACCTTCACCACACTGTCTTAACCCTCACTAATACCTCTAACGAACTTAACCTAATCGATGAAGTAATGCCCATTATCCACCTTGAACTCATTGAATGGAACCAACCAAATCCCCCATGTCTTGACCTCTTCCAGAACGATGAGGCTATCATTGACTTTTTGGAATTAAGGGATAATCTACCAAGCGGGGATCACAAAGCTGGATTCACCATTGAACTTAATAGCGCAGCATACTTCGAGGTGGATGCCAAACCCTTCAGCTGCAAAAATATAACAATAAAACATGGATCTTCCAGTGAAAACCACACTGTGGTGCTGTTTGATCCGACAAAAGTAAAAAGAAAGAGCGTATCCAACGGTGAAAACCTCTCTGAGGCGCTGAGGATGAAGGGTTTGACATTCTCCCTGCTAGTACACAACAGGAACGATCCACGATTCTTATCGAGGAAACCAATGAATACAATGTGGGGACTCCTGACAACCCTCATATCATACATCTGGCATCTCTTCTCACTCCAGAGGAACAGCCTCAATTCATAGAGTTCTTCCAGAAGCGTCAGATCAACTTCGCATGGTCATATGCAGACATGCCTGGGCTTGATCCTGATTTAGTCATGCATCATCTCACCGTCGCAGAAGGAGCCAAACCTGTCAAGCAAAAGCTTCGTAAAATGCATCCTCAGATTGCAGTGCTAGTCAAAACAGAACTCAAGAAACTCCTAGATGTTGGTTTCATTAGACCAATTGATTATGCAGAATGGATCTCCAATATTGTGCCTGTTGGCAAACCAAAAGGGGGCATTCGCATTTGTACTGACTTCAGAGATCTGAATAAGGCTTGTCCTAAGGATGACTTCCCTCTACCAAATATCGACATCATAGTGGATTTGACAGCAGGACATGCCATGCTTTCACTCATGGATGGCTTTTCAGGATATAATCAAATAAAGATCGCACCAGAGGACCAACATAAGACAGCCTTCACATGTCCATGGGGCACATACTGCTGGAATGTAATGCCTTTTGGTCTAAAGAATGCAGGAGCGACCTATCAAAGAGCAATGACCACCATCTTCCATGACATGATGCATACTATGATGGAAGATTATGTGGATGATTTACTAGCAAAATCACTTACTAGAGAAGGACATCTTCACATCTTAGATAAAATCTTTGATAGACTGGAACAATATCATGTTCGACTCAACCCAAAGAAATGTGTCTTCGGAGTGACCTCCGGGAAGCTTCTAGGATACATTGTCTCAAGCAAAGGTATTGAGGTCGATCCAGCAAAGGTTAAGGCAATCATGGACATGCCACCTCCAAGGAATATCAGTCAGCTAAGGACACTACAAGGACGGCTTCAATCCATCCGCAGATTCATTGCACAATTGGCTGATAAGTGTCACCCATTCACACACTTGCTACACAAGAACATCCGCTTTCAGTGGGATGACAAATGCCAGCAAGCATTTCAGGCACTTAAAAACTATCTCATGAATCCACCATTGTTGATGCCACCAGATCCAAGTAGACCGTTGTTACTTTATATCTCGGCAACAAGTACAGCATTGGGTGTACTACTGGCACAACATAATGCAGAAGGCAAAGAGTGTGTTGTTTACTACATCTCTCGCACACTGGTTGGCTATGAACTCAGTTACACACCTATTGAGCGAGCTTGCTTAGCAGTAATCTTAGCAGCCACTAAACTGAGGCACTATCTGTTGACACACAAGGTACAACTCATCGCAAAGATTGATCCACTCAAGTACTTACTTAACAAAGCAGCATTGACAGGTCGTTTGGCCAAATGGGTGAAGATTCTAAGTGAATTTGACATTGAGTATGTAGATCGTAAAGCTATCAAAGGTCAGGTTATTGCAGATCAGTTGGCCGATGCACCACTCATAGGCGATCATCCTCTCATTTCCAATTTTCCAGATGAAGAGATATTCATGATCACAGAAGCACAGCCATGGAAACTATATTTTGATGGTTCATACACTAGGCATGGCTCGGGGGCAGGCATTCTGTTTATCACACCTCAAGGTGATAGCATCCCGAAGTCTTACAGGCTCACATTTCCATGCACAAACAACATAGCAGAGTATGAGGCCTTGATCACAGGACTTAGGTTAGCCGTACAATGGAAATTACAAGAACTACAAGTATATGGCGACTCCCAACTAGTCATTCGACAAGCAACAGATGAGTATCAAACCAAGGATGATAAACTCATGCCATACAAGCAAATGGTGGACACTCTAAAGACATCATTTACTACTATCACTTTTGAGCAGATACCAAGAGATCAGAATCGAGCTGCTGACGCCATGGCTACCATCGCATCTCTACTAGATCTTCCACAGAATTCAACACGCTACGAGTTCTTGGTAGAACAGCTTTGGATCCCCGCTTATGATATCCCCGAATCCGAAATGATATGTCACCTTGTTGGTTCCGAATCCCCATGGTACGGTGAGTTCTACACCTATCTTCGCGATCATACCCTTCCTCCCAACCAATCAAATAACCAACGTAAAACCTTCATTCGCCAAACTGCTCGATATACCATTATTGCCGAAACCCTATATCGACGTAGTCTTGATGGTACTCTCCTTCGATGTCTGGAACAAGATGAGATAACAAAGGCTTTGGAAGAGGTACATGAAGGAATTTGCGGGACTCACTCAAGTGGTCCATCCCTAGCCAAGAAGATCATGCGAGCTGGATACTATTGGCCATCTATGGAAAAGGATTCCTACTACTTTGTCAGGAAATGCAAGAAATGTCAAGTTCACGGTGACCTGATACATGCACCAGCACAGGAACTGCAACCAATCACAACACCATGGCCTTTCTGTCAATGGGGCCTTGACCTTGTGGGTAAGATTCATCCATCTTCATCCAACGGCCATAAATTCATTATTACCGCCACCGAATATTTCACCAAGTGGATCGAAGCTGTTCCACTTACCCAAGTCACCGGCAAGAAGATCGCCTCATTCATCCTCAACTACATCATCTGCCGGTATGGTGTACCCATCTCCATCATCACAGATAACGGTCTTCCTTTCAAAAATCAGGATGTTCGTGAGCTTTGTGAGAAATTTCATATCCAACACCGCTTTTCCACTCCCTATTACCCACAAGGCAATGGTCAGGCCGAAGCATCCAATAAAAACATATTGAGGATCCTAAAGAAGACAGTCAATGATGTCGGTCGTGATTGGCATGTTCAATTGAATCCAACACTATGGGCATATCGAACTAGCATTCGAACCCCTACAGGTGCAACCCCTTATTCATTGGTCTATGGTGCAGAAGCTATCTTGCCTATTGAGGTTGAGATACCATCATTACGAGTTTCCTTGCATAATCTCATTGATGATGAAGCATACAGAGTATCCCGTCTTCAAGACTTAGAGATACTAGATGAGAAGCGACAAGCTGCATACAATCACCTCAAAGCCTATCAGCAGCGCATGAGTAGAAGCTACAATCACCGAGTTAGATCTCGTACATTTGAGGTAGGTGATCTTGTTCTTCGAGAAAATCCTCGCAACCAACCAAACAGAGAACATCAAGGCAAGTTTGAATCAAACTGGTTGGGCCCATATGTTGTCACTGCTGTATTCAGGTCCAGGGCATATCAGTTGGCTACATCAGACGGAGAACCGCTCGCAGATCCAATCAATAGCATGCACCTCAAACGGTTTTATACCTAAGGTGTACAAGGCATCAGGCTCCCCTGCATATCAAAAAATACCAAAAACATTCAGAAAAATGTCCTAAAGAAAATACCAAAAGCATTCAGAAAATGTCCTGAAGAAAATACCAAAAACATTCAAAAATGTCCCAGAAAATATCAAAAACATTCACAAACAATACAAAATCCAAAAACATTCAAAAATGACTCACAAAATCCACAAACATTCAAAAACTATTACACAAAATCCAAAAACATCGGAAAAACCATCGAAAATCACCCAAAAACATGGCAACACCTTGTACATATTTTATCCGATCCGATACAAAATAAACATTGACAACTACTCACACACTGACCATTTATCAAATCAAACCAAAACAATCGACATCAACAATCCAACCTGCCTTTAAAACAAGGATGCATCCTTCCTTACCAACACAAAGACAAAAGTGACGTTTTCTTTGACAAGAAAATTATGTTAAGCTATCAAATACTTGGTTGATTTGTGAGTACAATCGTTCGTTTATCGGTATCGAGATCTTTTCAGCATTGTTTTGTATCGTTTGCGCATTATTTCCGATGAAGTTCTGGGGCATGTACTAATGGTGTCTACGTGGGAAGTTCACTAAGCTACGTGATCTTATGCCAAATGCAGTCATAGATCACTACGGCTTGCTGACTACAGCGTATATCTCGACCATATGGGCATGAACCATTACCAAGGATCCTTATTCTTTATTCTTTATGTATATATTGTTTGTTTGCAGGTGCAATGCTCTTCCTTTGGTTCCTCCTACCTCATCCAAACTGGATAAAGGTGTTATCTCTTAATACGGTATGCACTTGTCTCAGGATATGATCAGCCTAAGATCAAGGAGGACGATCCAAGTCATGCATGAACGGAGATAATCCTTGTCTGTTTTGCAAGCAATACTCAGGTCAACTTGATCCATTATATCAAGTTGCTTGTATTAACTTGCTATATAAAATCCATGTAAGAAATACTCTGGTCATCTTGAATCTTTATGTCAAGTTGCTTGTATTTTCTTACAACATTTTAAAGCTCAATGATGAAAATAGAGCACTATGGATCGTCATTCCATCTCATCTGTATATATTGCATTTCGTTGCATTCCACCCATCCATACATTCATAAATAGCTGCATATCATTCATACATAGTAATGACAATGGATACTCTATTTTCCTCTTCTTCCATAGGAATGAGTCATAGGTTCTCCATTTCTTCTATCTAACATTGAACCCCCCCCCCCACCCTCCCCATCTCAACAATTAGCATCACATACCCTACATCGTGTCCCAATCAACCTAATCAAGCCACGTTCATCACCATCCATCTCTAAATAGGAGAGATTGTGTTTCCCATCCTCATTCATCCAATAAGCCAAGCAAGTTACTCTGTCTACACAGATACATCGACTCCCACACACCTAGACTATCAACAGATACTCTGATCAAGTATCTTCAGGTCTCAATAGGTAATCGATTATGGTAATCCTAGACTACATCAGGCATTTATCATAATGACCTAGTCTCAACGGGGTTGCCATGATTCCCCACAACCATCCATCACACGCACATACTATCAATTGATCAACCAATCAAACACAATCCAACGGACAATTACATCAATTGTCTATGTCTCAACGAGTATTTTGCTTCATATACTTTGACTTCATCGGGCAATTACATCAATTGTCTAAGTCACATCAGGTCACTTTGATTCACTTACTCAGACTTTATCATGTCCAAGCGACCAACTGACATCAACTGTCACGCTTTGACTTGACCGGGGCAATTAAACCGATTGCACCAGATTGTCCAACCATTTTGATCAATTGTATAGCATCAATCCAAACCCCACACTACATCTACTATGTATCTCTTGCATGACCTAAGGGTACTTGCTGGCTTGTTGTTTCTTCATATTCACTCCATTTTCTCCCATTCTTTCATCATTAGTTCTAATTTCTTCTATTCTATCTCCCCTCCACTTTTCATTCTTTTTCGAGAGATCGCCCGATTTTTCAAAAAAAATCGGCCCATCTCTCGAGGGGGCATACCACCCATTAAATTTACATTTTATGGGGCATTTCTTCACACCTTTTTTTCTTTATTTGAAACGACGCGATAAACCGCACCGTCTCAAAGAGGGGCAAATGTAGTCACACAAATCTGTCCATTTTAATTAAATGAATATTTCGTATTTATTTGATTAAAAATCCACTAGCCACCAATTAATTAAATTAATATTTAATTAATTCATCCCCAAACATTCTTCTATTAATTAAATAAATTATTCAATTTATTTTAATTAATTCATTAAATCAAATTCCATTCAATTAAATAAATAAAATCAATTTATTTAATTAAATCCCCTTTTCCTCTTTTAAATAAATTAAATAAAACATTTATTTAAATCATTATCCCCCCCCACTTGCATTTTCCTACAAATGCAACTTGCACACATTTATTGAAATAAATGAATTTTTATTTTAAATAAAATCCTATTTTCCCTCACCCACCAAATCCACTTGCAAACCTAATCCCCTTCTAGATTCTTCTAACCCCTTCCTAATTAGCCTAATCCATCCCCTAAATATTGTCACATTCATAAGCAAAATGGAGTCACTTCTCAAATGGCCCAAAGTCTTGGATAACCATTGAAGGTTTTCAACCTTCAACCACCAAAACCCCAAAGTCTTTGAAAACCATTAAAGGCTTCCAACTTTCAACCACTTAATCCACAAAGTCTCCAATAACCATTAATGGTTAACCCAAACCCTCCTACATGGTTAAAACATTTGTTTTGACTCAACCTCTACCCAACCCAAGGGTCTCATCAGGTCATTAATGCTTTGACCATGATTATCTCTTAATCATTTGCACAAAGGTTTATCCTTGGATTAACTCTTAATCCAGTGGGTAATCCTAATTTAGGCTTGACCCTTAGCCTTTAGATAACCATGAGGTCTTCTCAAGCCTTTAATGCCTCCAACCTCTTCTTTCAACCCAATCTTATGTTGACACTTGTCACCATTTCATTGGTGCAAATTGTGCACATGGATCCCCAACTTTCAAGCTTGACCCTTGATTAAACCTTTCAATCCTGGCCATCCATTGCTCCATTTTTCCTATAAATAGAGCCCATTCCTTCATAATCCACATCCTAAAAACTTGTAAGCATTTAGACTATAGCCATTTTAGAGAGCATTTAGCATAGCATAACTAAATATTGTCTTTTTGGTAAAATCAATCATTTTAGCATTAAAAATAGCTTTTCATTTCATGTTTGGAGCTATTCTACAAATCTCAATCCTCCATAAGCATCCATAGTGCAAAAAGCTGTTGAGAGCTACACTATTTTGGAACTTGGAGAGGAGAGGAACAAGGGAGAAGAAGCTAAGGCCATGCTAGGAGACAGTTGGAGATGTCTCATTGTTTTACTTCTTTAGTTAGATTCATTAGCATGTGTTTTTAGTATCTCTCTTGGAATGCCTTCATTTGTGTTTAGTTTTTGATTGATTAACTCTAACGTCTTGTATGTTTTTGTGTTGTTTGATCTTAAGCTAACATTGTGTCATTTAGGAGGGCATCACTGTCCAAATCAGTCTAAAAGGAAAGTAACTATCCATTCCCATTCTCATGCATACTTACATGACTAATGTTGCCCCCGTGTATCGTAAACATTGGAGAGACCTTATTTGACTTTCCTAATCAATGTGGTTGTTGTCCTAATATGAAATACCAAGTTCTACCCTTGCCTCTGCATCAAACTTCTAACATCATGTTTCTTCAACAAAACACACTATTTTGATCCCAATCTTCCTCAATACCCTCAATGGAGGGGCATGTATAATGGTTTCAACATACAAAGTCAATGATCATACAGTCCATTCTTCTAGACACCCTTGGATACATTACCTAACTTCTAGGCTTGGGAAAACTAATATGAATTGATCCAACACCATGAGGATAGGGTCAAGTATCATGGAAACTAATCATAATACGTGAAGACGGGGTTCACACCTAAGTGTTGGCTCTCAATAATGACACACTTCCAAAATTGTTAGTCTCAAGACTTATTCTATTGGATCAACTTTCATTGATGGCCACAAGGCCAAAATCAATGTATCTAGGCTTCTAACTCCTCACTCTAGGCTTGGAGAACCCTACACAAGGTCTATGAACACTCACTTGGTATTACAATAGAAAGATCCTTCCTCTAGAACTTTGTTTGCAATGCACACATCATTGGTAATCATTGTTATGATGGATGGTCTATTAGGATAATAAATAAAATGTTTATTCTTTTTCCACCCTTTGAAACTACAACAAGGTACTTGACTTGGCAGGGTCCCCACACATCACTTCAACACCAAACATTAGGCAATTCAACCTTTTGCCTTCTCAATGCATTTTTTTTGTCTTTCACTGGTTTTCTCAGTCTGATACATAGGGATATCAGACCTTTCATGGCATCATCACATGCGCAAACTTCCCCATAT
Organism: Cryptomeria japonica; assembly: GCF_030272615.1. NCBI lineage: Eukaryota > Viridiplantae > Streptophyta > Pinopsida > Cupressales > Cupressaceae > Cryptomeria > Cryptomeria japonica. The sequence goes on from NC_081411.1 coordinate 212,223,517, forward strand.
GTCCATGTAAGTCTAATATATTAAATACATTTCACCTAGCACTATCTTAAGACATCTCAAGACATCACATGACTCCATTAAATGTCCACACTTGGGTTTAAAAACATAACTCTATCAAAACAAAAACAATATCACTAGTAAAACTATGACTGTGACAATGAATACCTTAGGACAATCATAGAAATTTAATCTATTTCATTTGGTCTTGATCCGCAAAGCCTTCTGAAGGTTTCATAGGGTCCCCTCACCCCTCTCTCTTTCATCAACCACTTCAAAACACCAATCGCTTGGTCTTCCCACCAAATTCTTCACTCTTACTACCTTTTACTGTCTGATACATAGAGATATCAGACTGTCCTCGTGCCCAAAAACGTGCCAAATCTATTTTGGAGCCCTGCACACAACATAATATAATACATAGCATGAACATAGGTCTTCCCACACATTTGGGTGAATTTATATACACGAGAGACCAAACTATACATTATTTACTCCTCTCGGTAAACACTTGGCAGGGTTTTGACATTTTCCGGAAAAAACTATGATATCTTCTTTAAAACACAATGAAATTCAATGCCACAAAAAGACAAAATGAATTTAACTCACTACTCTACCAAATCCAATTAACTTCCCATCAACTTATGATGATTTTCACAATGAAAAATGAAGAGAATCAGACCGAAACGTCAAAAAATGTATAGAAAACCCCAATTTCATTAAGCAAAACTCTTGGATGACATGCCAAAGGCCTATTTATTCCCATCCAAGTGGGTTAAAACATCAAACCACCATAAAATAACTTTCCAACCATATTTTTAAGAAGTTGCTACAAGAAATGCAAAAGTTGTCATGGCAAAATGACAACTTTTTTCCCAACGGACCTCAAACTTTCACAATTAGGTCCCAATACATGAATATTTGAATGGTATGGAAGCTTCCGAAGAGGGTAAATTTTGCACACAAATTGAATTGACATAAATATTACAATAAAATATGTATTCAAATATACAATTAACAATCTCCATGCACATCAATCCTCTTAACATTTAATGTCTCTCCCCGGCGTTTCAATTTTTTAGATAGTTATTGATTTGATCAAACACATGGAAATTATATTTATGGTAGAGTTTCAAAATCCTTTACGCTTTGATGGATATCATACCCTACTCTATGGCTCAACCCTGCATCTTTTCTATTCTTGTTTCTTTCATAGCTTGTCTCTATATTGTGCCACACACCATCTCTGCAGCCTTCCAAAGTAGTGTTATGTTTGTTCATTGCCCCTTTTACTAAACTCTATAAACTACAATCTTGTATTTATTTTTAATCGATGCTTTCCTACATTATTTGATTTGCCATCTTGTTATAAATCTCCTCTCTATTATGCTTTGATGGATGTTGCATCCTGTTACAAACCTCACATTTTGGCACTGGCAGAAAGGATATTAGCAAAGGTTGTGGAATATGGCTTTTACATCTACCAACTGTCATTCCATCTTGTGCATATGGCTTTTACATGTAGAAGAAATAAATTTGATAAATAGGCTATATGGTGGACGATAAGTGGAGGATGTAAGTACTAAAGGTGTGGCACTAGTGGCTTTGGTACATGAAGGTGACTAGAGGTTGTGGAAGGAGAAATGGTGGAAGTTGGATCTATGGTAGAGGTGGGAGTAGATGTTATTTACACATGAAATTTTAAGCTAATACTTATAAAATAGCTATGAATCCAACTTAAGGCCTTCTATTTGTTAATAAATTTCTCTACCATTGAGCTACTACCCCCTTTCTTACCATTCCATTGTTGGCTTGAGTGTAGATTATTTTCAACACCCATTATAAGACACATTATAGGTTCTTGAGGCTCCTAACCTAACCTAGCTTTGATAACATTTTGAGCTACTACTCATGGACTAGTTAGGTTACCAAGTTATGACCTTCTATTTGTTGTTAGAATGCAATCTATGACTAAGTATTAGAGGATCTTACTAACTTGGGTATCATGCTTTTATGTGTCTCTGACATGACTCCTAGTAACTATATAAGGATCTTACTAGTCCTAGATCCATGCCTTGTCTTTTTGATATGGTTCCTAGTGAGAATATATGAATCTTACTAGTTCTAAATGTCACAACTTTGTGTTTTGCATGCTCCATGTGTGTTACCAATGTTACTCGTATTACTCACTTTGTACTTCCCTTTATCTCAATATTGTAGATTGACAATATCATAAGTATTGGGAGCTACCACCTTTCCAAACTTGTAGTCATATTGACTCTTCAATATCTTGGTGAAAGAATATTTGGTTTCTCCATATTTTCCCAAGAGTACATGAGCATAATTTCATACTCTTGCTAAGAGGGGGCTAAATATTGCATCATAAGTTGTATCTCTTTATAAATATACACTAGGTTTGGACTCACTTTAGTGGTTGTGCCTTATTTATTCCTAATTGTACTTAGGTTTGAGAATGTTTCCATAAATTTGGTTCATTCCCTTATTCATGATGTTCCTCATGGCTCAATTTTCTAGGACTAGGGTCTTGGGAACCCTTATTCATGGAAATTGGACCTAAAATTTGAAAGATGAATGTTGGATTCACAAATAGTAGGAATTTCCTCTCTAAATTTGGACTTTTCCAAAAGTTCAATTTGAAAAGGTGCAAGTTGCACATAGATACAAGTCTATTTCTCATTTCAAACCGGCTCCTATCAACTCCAACCCACATCTACTAGTTTTTCAATCAAGCAATTCAAATCAGTTGAGCGTGGATCTATAATAAAGGAATAAGGCATTCAAAGATACACCTTTGTTACATCAATTATGATCAACTACATTATGTTTTTCCATGATGAAATCATACACTAACATATCTAGAAACATTAAGGCTTGTGTGGAACTTCATGCCAAGCATTTCAAAATTGAGGTATATTTGTCAATTTTTTATTTGCATTTATGTTTATCCTCTTTCCTACTAAGGTCATGCACACTTTTTAATCATCATAGCCCCTTTCTTGCTAGTCCACACTATCAATCTATCAAATGGGATAAATACTAGTTTGGAAGAAGGGGGAATCCTCCAAGGTAAGACACAATAGGGAACAAAGAAGCTAGACCCAAATGATAACGTGACAAGGTCCAAAGAAGGAAACATTAGGAAACATAAACAAAAGAACAAGTTAATACAAAAGTGACTCCTGAAGTGTGGATCATGCCTCAAAACACATAAATAAAGTTGCATCTCACAGTATTATGGATACAATCCCTAAGGCTCACACTAGAGATAAAAAACTTTGGAACATATTAACACAAACTCTAATGTTATGAAGCTTCCTCTGCTAGCTACCTCCCTAGAACTGGTTCAAGATGACTCTAACACACATTTGTAAATGTGCAAGGAAACACAATAGACAAAAAAAATAGTAGAAAAGGAAGATGGTTTTCCAGCTAAAGTTCTTAACATAAAACATGGAAAATTTAAGTCCCCTGATGAAGAAAAAGGTATCGTTGAAGTCTTGCTTGGCTTTAACAACCCTCCTAAATCTCCCCATACCTTTAGCTAAGAGATCAACTGGACAATGGTCAGATGTAAAACTATAAAGAAGATCAAAGGAAAGAAAGCTAACATAAGAAGAAATTCGAGGAAATGAAGACCTAATCATATTATAGATACTCAACAAAGGGGAGTGGAAAAGGATATAGCAATGGGGAAACAAGGGACCCTAGATAATTTTTTAGGTGACAAGAGAAATATAAAATGAAGATCCTATCATAGAACAACAAAGGGATAAATAGCACTAATAAACAACATACACTAAGGTGTACTATTATTGACAGTAAAATCTATATACTTTTGTTATAGGAATGCAAGATGATTGAATATGTTTTTGCTAAAGTTCCTGATAAAATTTGGCCTACTGTAAGTTACTATGTTAGGTAAGAAAATGGAGCCTTCAGAAAGAAAGTAACTATCTGGAACTACCTCATTGTTAGAGGGGGTGTGGTTGATAACTCCAAAAATAGTTTGACAATGGCCTCTCCTACTCTATCTTCTAATGAGAACTAGAAACTCATCAATGCTACTCGCAAAAGGTTGATCCTTTAGCCGGTTAGCTCATTCTTCGTTGTGTATACGTCCTAGTGCCATGGTAGGGGCAAGGTGGGAGAGAGAGAAAAGAGAAAGAGAGGTCGATTGCCCTAGCCTCCGGGCCGTATAGAATTCATGGTGGCGAATGGGGAAGACTGAACATTGATAACTGAGGCATGGGGGCAATATTAAAAGACTTTCGATGATATTGACCTAGGAACGACAAAGAACGAGTAGTTGTGAAATGCAGTGGATAGCTCAAGCCATTCCAACTCCTTCGCAATGGGTGGGACGCACTCAACCACCTATATGGGAGAAAAACTTTAAGTTACTCGACCCAAGCAATTCCTCATATATGAAAATCCGAGGAATGACATGCTACTACCATCAACTGGCAGGGGCTAGACAACACAACTGATGAAAATTTGTCAATGGCATCAGCTTATTAAAAGACAATTTCATCAGCTTGCTATTTTATTCAGGAGTGGAGGTATTGAAACTCAACCATAAGTTCAAAGCAAGTTTTAGCAGGCTAGATTCTACCTCGAATGGTGAGTGTGCGAAAGTACCTCGAATGGTGAGTGTGTCATTTGATCTTTCCAGGGGTTGCCAGAGGTCAGCGCAGAAGCTACGTGGGATTGATTGCACAGATGACTTGCCCTCTTCTTTTTTTTTTAAAGCAATGCTCGTTGTCATCAAAATTTCGACGAACGCGGGCACTTTAAAAATAAAAATAAAAAATTCATTGCTAATGCCTTCTCTCTTGAAACCAAAAGTAAAATTATCGTTAGAATTATGACGAATTCAGACATTTTTTCAAAAAAAAATCAAATTTGGTCACAATATACCATCTCCATTGGAAACCTCTGTCGGAATTCTAGACCAGATGTATTAGTGGGTGGTACAATTTCACACTTAGGTTAGCACTCGCCTTAGTGTGTCTTGCAGCTTGCATTTCTAATTTCCCTTTAAGCATTTAATTAATTAATTTAACTAAATCTAAAGTCATATTTCATCACTTCACACATTATAAAATTGGGCCATTTGCCCTAAGTGTGCCCATTTTTATTTTATTCCTCCAATAAATCATTTAATCATAAACCCTAATTATATGCTATTTGAAACTTTAAGGCCCGATTTCACATATCAAAACACCTCGAAATTAGCTGTAACTTTGGGATTCACTCTAATATCATCATATCTAACGACCTTGAAAATTTGGTGAAAAGTTGGTCAAATCGTGGCGGGAGTGCACATGGTCCTCGATTTTTTCCCGAAATTTCGGGAGCACAATTCTATGATATTATAATGCTTAACCTCAAAATATTGGTGGGAAATTCAATTCCTAGGTTGGCCTAAAGGTGAAATCAATTCGAAATTAAGATCCAGGGTTTCATACATAAGAGCTCTCTTTCTTTATTTGAAGGCAACTAAGATCTATCGAATCGAATCAAGGAAAAAGATATTAGAGCAAGCATAAGGATCCTTCTATGTAGTGAAAGATAAGCCTATGTGGAGTCTTCAACAACATTCAACAACATTTCATCAAGCATTCATCATCAATTAGTAGCCTTGAAGACATTGAAGAGTAAAAAGAGATCTAGTGGCAATATCTCTCCCTTGGGGATTGGTATGATTTCATGTTATTTTCATGTCTTTATATGAGATTTTGTACATCAATTTGCATATTTAAATTCATGCTTTAGATCATTTAGTATATTTGGTTTGAAGCATTGTCATTTACATTCACATTTACATTTACATTTAGGGTTTACTCTCACGCGTAGGGTAGCTCTAGTTTCTTATCATTTTGGATCTTGCATACACACAAGGTTATAGCACACACATTTTCAATGCATTATTGGATATTTGTGGAGGTGAAAATCACCAACACCGGGGTTTAACTAAGGCAAAACCCTATATAGCCAGCCAAAACCCTGTTTTCAGTTGCATGTATAGGTACAAGATCTGATCGTCACTGCAATTTTTCAGGTTCGACAAAGCACACAGACATAGTCCCGAAGATCAAATTTGAGCAAAAATCACTAAGAAAGGGGCATGGTGCCCTGATCCTCTCTGGGTGCCCTGGTCATGCACCTTGGTCCTTTCTGGGCGCCCTGGTCCTTTCTAGGCGGCCTGGTCCTCTCTGGGTGCCCTAGTCCTTTCTGGGCACCCTGGTCCTGCACCTTGGTCCACCCAATTTCAGGTAAAATTTGGCAAGGTGGAAGCTCATAACATTAGAATTGCATCCTCCCAGTTGCAGCTTTCTGTCAGATCATCAGGGACAGTGGTGTGGTGCCCTGGTCCTAGTCAGTTTGGCTTAGTTTTCAACATTAGGTATACATCCAAAATCCATCCCCCTTCATAATTTCAGTATCTCAGTTTCAGATCTGCAAGTTTGTGCAATTATGAGTCCATTTATACTTCATTCTTTATCTCCTAGCCTAATTGATCATTCAAACCCTAGTTTTTCTAATCATTTGCAACAAGAGGAATAGAAACCCTAAGAGGTAATCCTTGGCTCTCTCTTTCTCACAAGAATTAGCCAAAGTGATCTATCTCCCTAGGCTCTTTTGTATTCCCAATATGTTGGAAAAAGTGGGATTAGGTCCTAGTTACCCAGTCTCACTTTTCCCACCTCCACACTACCATTCATAAATTCTTGAATTTCCCTCATAATGAGAATATTATAACGATCAATCATAACCTTTATCATCCCTTAGCAAGATGTGAAAAATTCACCCTTGTTTACTTTTGGCCTCAAAAACCTGAAGCATTGCAATCTCGTGAAGATATCCTTTTATTGTCTTATCAAAAATTCAAATATGAAAGGATATCTGCCTTAAGTAAGCCTAATGATTCTTCCCTATGGTTTGCATATTCCTTCTTCGCATCCTAGACCTAAACTTTCTCCTACACCTTAATAGCTTTTTAGTGAATTATAAATCTCATGACCACTATGAGATTCCCACAAAGTGGAAATCATAAAAGTTTTGGGAGTTATTCTTTTTGACTCAATTTATAGGGTCTCGTAATGGTTTCTAGAATGACACTTCATCCTTTAGTTTTCAAATTGAATCAATTGTATTATACATCCTTACCATAAAGATCAAGAATCAATGCATATAGGACGGTCCCTTACTAATACCCTATGGAATCAATTACATGCCAAGTGATCATGCTCAAAAGGTTGAATAGTGTAATGTAAATGAAAAAGGTATATAACTAGTATATTAAATTATTCCTAAGAAATTAAGGCATCACCTCAAGTTCTTGAAATGCCCTTTTATCTCACTTTAACTATCATCTTGTAGTTGCTTGGAGATCCACTTCACTCTCCATTGAATTGTTGTGTTTTATAAGATGGTCTCACATGCATGGGTTGTGGTAAGATTTCTACTACTATTTACATTTATCTTAACTTTTTATGAATCTCTCTAGTAGGATCACATTTATCTATAAGATTCATCACATTGGGATTCATACTTACTAAATATTTTCATTTATTTATAGAGTCTCATCTTTTAGATCTTGGTGACTATAGCATTGTAAATTGTATCCTCATACAATTTCATACTCACTTGGGCCTCACTTTGGTGTTTCTACCTTCTATGTGTTGATCTTGCCTGATTCTTCTTGCACTGCCATCATATTTGTAATCCTCATTTTCTACCTTGATTTTAGGTCCTTTGTTCAACCTGGATGGGCTAGACAAGAACAACTAGTGCCCTTGTCTAGACAAAATGGGCTCAATTTTGGACCCTCCAAAGGTAAAAAAATTATAGACATGACCATCTTTGTAATTTTAAATATATTTTGTGGGGTGAGGTATAAAATCAAGTCTTACCCTCTCATTTGAAACACCTCACAACTATCTCTCAATTTCGAATTCAATTCTTGTCAAGCAAATTCAAGTGATAAAGTAATCAAGCATCATTAGAGTAGTGAAGGAGAGGCCAAGTATTCAAATTTCAATCATTCAAGATGGCATCCATGATCAAGTTCTTATGGAGGCATCTATTAATTACTACATGACAATATCAACCTTTTTATGAAGGCTTCGAAGCAAGAATCATAAAAGGCAGTGTAGACATCAAAATTTGTACATTTAATTAAATGAATACTTAGTATTTATTTGGTTATTTAACCATCGATCAATAATTAATTAAGTTAATATTTAATTAATTCACCCTAACCCTCTTCTCCTATTAATTAAATAAATTATTCAATCTATTTGATTTAATAAACTAAAACCATATTCTGACAATTAATTAAATAAATAAATCATATTTGTTTAATTAAATCTCTCTCACATTTAATTAAATCAATATTTATTTAAATCCCTAAAATCCTATCTCTCACATTTAAATAAAAAAATATTTATTTAACTTCCTAATACCCTCACCCACTTGCACTTTCTAGGAAAAGCAATTTGCACATTAACCCTTCTCCTAACAATGTATAAACCCCTATTATTAACCTAATTCCCCTCTAAGTGTTTGCACATCCCTAAACTAAGGGATTAGTGAAGAGTCACTTCTCAAAAATATCTAAGGCTCTTACCAAGCATTAAAAGCCTTCTCCCTTCAACAAGTTAACCCACATGGGTCTTTGACCAAATTAACTCACCTTTAACCCTTGCACATTCCCCCTAACCTTTCTTAAGGGATTATCCCTTAACCTAACCATCCATGGTAACCCTCAAGTCCCCTCAAGCTTTAAAGGCTTTGACCAATCTAACCCTTTATGCCTTGCACATTCCTATACCCCTTGGATAAACGCTTTATCCATTAACCTAACCTTAACCTAACCACCCATGGTAACCATCATGTCTCTTCAAACATTTAATGCTCTGTCTCTCTCCTCTCAAGCCTTCCCTTGTTGATGCTTGTCAACATGTGATTGGCTTGAAGGGGAGCACATGGATTGAGGATCACCCCTTCCTTAGGAAATCCTAACCCTTCCTCAATCCACTCAATCTCAACCCTTCATTTGTCTATTTCCTCTATAAATGGGGCTCTTCACTTCATTAAAAAGGAGAAAAAGACTTGTCCATGCATTGTCATTTTGCACATATTTTGAATGATTTGTTTAATGTTTTAGCTCTTCCACTAGTTGGAGTTGCTAGTTTACATTAACACTTCATTTGCAAGCTTCATCCACACTTGACATAATCAATCATCTCCCACCCTCCATTTGGCATCCCTTTTGTGATAAATGCTCAAATTAAAGGCATATTTCACATAATAGGAGGATCTTGGAGAGTAGGAGGACAAGGAAGAGCAAACACAAGGGAGCATCATGGGGAAGTTTTGTATTCATTTTATTTTGTTTATTTCCTAACTTCTCTTTTAATAATCTTCCTTGATAATGGTTTTAAATGGTTTTAGTTGTTATGTTGATGAATAATCTCGATTGACCATTTTATTGCGTTTCAGGTATAAAATTTCCAATCCAACATTTTAATTTTAGATCCAGCCTTTGCCCTTTCAAGGCACACTTTCAATCTCATTTTAGTTCATCATGGGCTTAATTGCAAACCCGAGGTTTGACTTAAGCGAACCCTTATCAACCCAACAATATTTTGTCCTCTTGTGTTTACAAGTGAGAAGATTTGATGACAACAATGATAAATTTGAGACAAGGAGATTGTGACACACATGACCTAAGTTTGAGGAACCAAAAAAACTTGGACACTGGCAATCGACTAACAATATCTAACACTTTTCCAATGATTTTTTAGGGAGATGCTCAAAGTGACATCCTTATTCCAAAAAACATTTCATTCATCTACATTTGGCAACCTTGGACAAGGACATCTACCATCATTGTCCTAGACTTCTAAACCCAAATTTCAACCACAAGTTCCTCTCTGCTTCCCATTTCTAGATCTATGCTTCATGTTTGCATATCTCTTCTGAAACTGTCTATGCATGTTGATCTTTGTCAATTTTGCAATATCAATCTTAGTTCTTGCATTCAATTCACATATTTTCCATAACTCATTTTTTGCTATACCCCAAGGAGTACTAAATTCACCTTATGCTCGGTTCTTTTCAATTTGATTTGAGATTAAGCCAATTGAGATCATACTCCTTCCAAATGTAATAATTGGAATAGTTTTAATTCCTGGTTTGCATACATAAACTTGTGAACTATATTTCCTACCATTACAATGACATTGTGAAGTACCTTGTTGTCCTCTTTCATGATAGCTATTTTTATTCATCACCTTATCTAGATGTAATAAAATTGTACATACAAACCATATTCTCTCTCCATCTCTACACACAATCATGACGACACATCTTACAATTTTACCTAAGTTCATCGATCAAGTGTAGTCATATTTTAACATAGAAAAGATATTTTTTCATCTTTTTTGTAGGTATTCATCCTATTTCCCCCCTCCATTCCACCTTTAGAGTGGGAATTCAATAGATACACAACACAATGTTTGTTTCTTTTCAAAGGGGGACACATTGTTTGATGTAGGTGGATTTGTTTCAATACTTATTATGAGATTATTTCCTCTCTCTCTCTCTCTCTCTCTCTCTCTCTCTCTCTCCCTTTGGGAAGTTACCTAGGCCCTCTCTTTTATGTCTCTCGGGGAAATCTCTCTCTTGTATGAGTTTTTTCTCTCTTTCTTCAAAGGGGATCATTTTGTACATGGCTAACTAAAATGACTACACATTTTTGTTGGGTTCCATCTTTACCCGTCTATACTATACTTAAGGGGGTTTTGGTCTATGCATTTCTCATACACTTAATATGCATCAACCATTATTTAATCTTATTTGGGTAGAGGTCTACTTAGGTTAAGTATTTATTTAATACTTTTGGCATTATTGAATGCAACATCTCATTATTTAATAAGGGTAGTTGAGTATACACTTCCTTGTGTTGGATTTTTTTTCATCCTCATCCATAAAGGTAGTAATTTTTCTCATCACATAGTTGCAATGCCTAGAAATGCAACCCCTTTAAACATAGATTTTGTTGGAATCCAAGAACACTGAGGGGGTGGGGGGGGGGGGGGGGGGGGGGTGGGGGGGGTGTGAATCAATGTTCTACCTGTAAACAAATTTCTAAACTTATTACATATGAATCGGTTAACAATAAATCAAATTAAAGTGCATAAACCAAATAACACATAAAGAAGCAACACCATAACACCAATATTCATATGTGGAAAACCCTGAAAAGGGAAAAACCACGGTGGGTCCAATACCCACAATATCTATATACTTGATCAAGGTATACAAATATTACATGGAAGGGATTGTACATTCAATCAGGCCAACCGCCTAGAGCTCACTGCTCAAATGGAAGTCTCACTGAATTACGCAACAACATACAATGATTACAAACAAAAATGAACTTATTGATTGCATCTGACCATGCTGGATAAGTTTTGGTTTATGCTCTATCAACCTTCTCTGTGAACCGGTTTACCGATACTCTGTCCTGCCCTTAACTGCTACTGGTTGAGACTGCGCACTAAAGCTTCCTCTCACTAACCAAAATGCATATCATCAATTTCTGATTGATTCACAGCCAAAATCGTATTCTCATTAACATTAAATCCATCGCTAAAATATCTCCTTGAATACCCTTTTAACTTGTTGAATATGTCAGCCTCAATGAAGAATATAAACCTATCGGCTGCCGGATCACAAGGTATATCATGCATAATCCCAATGACCATGTCGGCCTACACACGCTATCAAAAATTCCATGAAAGAAATTATCGGGGTCACAAGATATCTTAGTCGGGTCCTATACTTATCTGAGTTCCAAATGCACGTTACAGGTACCAAGACTAATCGGTTATTAAGGATAAAGAAAAGTATATATATTGGTTGTGTATAATGTATATTGGTTGACCCAATCAAAGAAAAATGATAAAACAACAAATCCCAATGGTAAACATTGACACCTAAAGATGAGTTGCCATCAATGACAACCCTAAATGCAATTTGCCTTATTAGATGAGTGTCAATTGCCTATAGATTTCATGTTGGGTGGTTGCACGTTGAGTTGGTATATTGAATCTACATCTCTTATAAATTATTGTACTATCAAAAATTTTCATCCTCATTGAAATCAAATAAGCATTGAGTTATTTTTTTCAAATATTTATTATTAGAAGCAATCTAGTTTATTGACTAGTTCTTTGCAGTGTCTTGGATGATTTCATAAGAAACTTTACGAATCTTATATTGTATTAGCGCAACTGTATGTGAGATTCTTGTAGTTTGTCCTTAAATACAATACCTTGTCATGTACTTCAAGTCTACTCATAACAAATAAATGGAGGGAAAAACTCTTGAAGATAGATTTTAATTTGAAATGTAAATGATTTGGGGTTATTTTGTAACTACATGCTTGAAAAACCCATTTATATAACTGCGTATCTCATTTTGAATAGGAGAATAAACAAAACTAAGTCTAAATGCTCTAAATGACATCAAGCTAGGATCGAGTTATTTTCTAATTTCAATCTAAAAATCATAATTTTGAATTGAGCAGTCATTGCATTAGAGATAAACAAGTAAAATATATCCAATATAAAAGTTGAAAGTGCAAGGTATGCATTTTTCAAAGATAAAAAATGCTTGCTAACATAAAAATATGTTTAAGGCATATAGAAATTAATATGATCCAATTAACCTAATTTAGAGTTGTGATAGATCATGTGACAAAGTTTTTAAATTAAGAGCTAGATAGAATTGAAAACATTTAGTTGGTTTCGGTGGTTGATAGATAATTATCAATTATTTTGATTTTAATGTTTGAATTATACCTTTGTATCAATTATTCTTGGGTATATTGAAAGCAAAATGGTGAAATATGAACTAGATTGTTCGTATAATTTGATTGGTCAAGTCTATAATTATAGAAATGAGTAGATCAAATAACTGATTGCAAATCTAACCCCTAAATGGAAATATGATCTTTGTGTTGGTTGAAAATTTTGTACACTTTGGAAAATATACAAAATTGTGGCTTCAACCACAATGTGTGAGTATAAACTCTCATAATTAAGGGAAGGCTCCCCCTATCTATCTAATACTAAAACTAAAATAGGATGGAACATCAGTCTTTATTCTTTTTTCAAGAAAGCTAATATCCTTTTCTATCCACAAAAAAGTGATAGCAATTTAACGTAAAACAACTGTAACAACTTTTGAAATAAAATGAGAGAAAGGAAATGAAGTTTCCTAAAAGCTCAAAGACTTATGTCACTTCCTTCGAGACGGGACAACAATATCAAGCTCAAAGTCTTGAATATGTGAAGTCCTATCTACCCTTTTCTATATTGATAATAATAAGAACAAAATATAACAGCGCAAAGTCCGAAATAACTTATTCCTTTCTACGCAAAACAACAAGAACTAGTGTGAGCTCAAAGTCCCACAACTGTTTCCTATTACAAAATCTACCTTTAATCTCTCTCAAGAACAACTATAAGCACAAAGTCTTACAACTTCTCTCAATAGAACTTCTATTCTTACTAAAATTATTCTCCAATACTTGTAGCACAAAGTCTGCAAATCAAATTTGATTAAGCTATTTAAGAAACACTTGCAAGAAAGGCAATATTGAACACAAACTCAAGAATGTAGCACAACGTCTCAATGCTTGAGTAATCTTCTTCTATTCCTTTCAATTCTTCAATTTACACATAAAAGCTCAAAGACTTATTTGCTGCAAATTTGGCAGAGTTTTTGCTTGCTTTCAAAAAGATAAGGATTACAATAGACCCCCTCGAGTATTTATAGGAGAGAAGGTTGAGAAAAAGATGGGAGGATCCTAACTAACTTGAGAAATTCTCTCAACCACCAAGACTTATTCAATAACTAACTATGACTTATTCAAAGTTACATATCCTACTCCAAATTGACTTGTAATTTGTCTACTTGTAATTACAAAAGTGCAAGTAATGACTTAACTTGCAATTTACAAAATGTTTTTACAAGTAAACATGTCAAAAGAGAAACTAAAACTAAGAAATTACAATTCTGAAAATGCAACTAAGTGTTGAAAAACACTTATGTTGCAACATGTGTAGACATGAATCCTTCAAACTTCTGGATGATCATTTGCAACTCATCAGGATTCGGTTCATGGGTATTCTTTGCCACAATCATGGTCTTCACAATAACATCGCTACAACAAAGGATTATGACATTATTCTTCTCAAAGGAAGATTGAATTTCTTGTAAGAAGACTTGGTATGTAACCAAAGATTTAATAGATGTAGCTGAAAATGGTTCACTCTTCCACTCATGATGAATATTCAACTGTAGATCTGATCGAACCCTTTCTTCTGATAATAATCCCCCATTCTGATTCATGATATTACAAGAAGCTTTCTCACGATGAGAAACAATATCCTGAATACTTCCACTCACAATCTCATGACATCATCAATGTCTTCAACAAGTGACTCGAGAACAAGGGCTTTGTTCTCCAAGAGCTCTTGGTATTCTAGATACACAACCCTCAAAGGAATGGCCTGATGTTCTAGAAGAACACTTAACTTTTGTTGAGGAATCTTGAGCCAAGTTGTCAAGCTATCTTCTACCTTTCCCAAGTTTTGTTTGAAAGTGTCAGAAACCTGGTTCAATTGTTCCTCAATGGTCTTTAATTTGACCATCATTTGAAAAACCTCCTTCAAGACCTGTGCACATAAGTCATGAAGCTGATCTACCTAAGATTCCAATGTTTGTACCTTTTGAGCAACTCTCTCAACTCCTTGAATTTATTCTCGTGGATCGGAAGAACTTGAAGGATTGCTCCCTTCACTAGCGAATTTAGTGATCTTTTGAACAGCTGCAACAAGTTGCCTATTGTCCTCTTCTAGTTTGTCCTTCTTCGCTAGAAGCTCATCATATCACTATACTAGTGAAGCTACCGACTGTTGGGCATCATGCTTGACTACTTCATGTGTTTGCTTACCCAACTCTACCCTTGTGACCCTGTAATCGTCAACTTGCATCTCCTCATGTGGCTTGTCTACAAGAGGTTCAACAATTTCAACCGCCTTCATCTTGTTGTTGTCAACTATTACCCTCGAGATTGTCTTGGCTCCTTTAGCAACCTTGGGCCTAGATTGCTTAAGCTGCTGATAATCAAAGATATCGGGGTAAATTTCCTGCTTCTTTCTCTTGGGAGTGAAAGATTTGAGCCATGGAGGTAAAGCCATTAGCTCTCCTTTAGTAGTAGCTGAAAGTAAAGGAGAAGCAGTTTTTGTTTAAACATCTGTGGTCATCCTAGGGAAGTATCTATCTGGATGGCAACAATAGATTGCTTGGTAACCAAAGGGCGTGAAGATTGTCTCATAAAATCCTCAAAGCTGAAGGTAGAGGCATCAAATTTTGACAAATGAATACATGCATTAGTATCCTCGAAGATTTCTAGCAAACTCTCTTGTTGATGATCAACTCAACTGCTGAAATGGGAATGGCATTCTGAGGGGACTCATCCACTACTACAGGAACATCATTAATAATGGAAGAAACATCCACATCTTGTTGGCATTGACAAAACTGGTTAATCCAAAGAACTAGTATATGCGCTGAGATTTGTCATTGATGTCTAACAATGACCGATAGAGTGGTGTATCTTAGTAGTAAAAGCGATAACTTGTAAACACATGGAAAAAACATAAGAGACAATTGACCAAGATTAAATCAACTCAAGGGAAGACAAACTAAGCTAATCGGTTTGTCACTCAAGAAGATCAGTGTTGAGATCAGATCTTCAGGTTGGTCATTCTGATGATGATGAAGTCACAAAATGTGACTTAGGCAAGAAGGCTTGAGGTTGTATATAAATCGAAATGTCAATGACAAACAAGAAAAGAGACTTGATGTAAGCACAACAAACCGATAATTAAAGGTTGAACCGATAATGTAGAGTGCAGTGGTATATTGGTAAACTGGTGAGGCAGAAGGAATATAGGTGATCACCATAAATCTCAAAGTGGTGATTGGTTATTCAATTGTGGTGGGCAAAGGTGAGTTGGTGAGCTTGTGTCTATGCCAAACTAAAGGTTGGTGAAGTCGACTTCAGCCATCATGCAATTAAGCCATGATTACTTGCGGATTTTCTAGTTCACATTTATAAGACTAAACCCAATCGAGAAGTCACTATTTTTGGGGATGCGGTGGCAGAATTGGTTGAGTAGTTGGCGGAATTGTTGCAAGGTGTGCAAAGCAAGAGCGGGAAGATTCGAATTCTAAATCTACCGAAATCTATGATTGCATTGACTAAGGAAACACCTGAAGGTGATGACAAAGAATGTATAAAGTATTTTGAGTTCATTCAAAATATTCTTGATCGTCAAATTTGCAAAGTACAGATCATGTGCAAGGCGATCCAAAAAGTATAGAGTAGAGTGTGAGGAAGTGCTAAAAGATTTAGCAGAGCAGAGAGTGTATGAGGTAGATCAGCGGAGTGTAGAGCCAAAGGTATAAGTAGAAAACTAGTGTGGATAGAGTATGATTTACATTGTGATCTGATCAAACTATCAGTAACTACTTCAACATATCGTCTTTCTGTTGATTTTTAACCATTGCAACTTAAATCCTTTAATCGGGTGGACTTTAATAGATCCCTTTATAAAATCCCTTAACCGGGTGACATCTTAATTGATGTTCCTAAATCCTTTAACCAGGATACCTTTAACAGGGTAAAGGCACTAACAAGCCTTAAACAAAATCCCTTGACCGGGTGGCACCTAACAATGTCTTTTTAATCTCCTAACAGGGATGGCTCCTCACCGGCCGTACTCCGGAAGAGTACAAATTTTGTGAGTTCCTAATCACACCGTGGTTTTCTCCCATTTGGGTTTCCACAAGATAAATCTTGGTGTCACTGTGTATCTTTTCATGCATGCATATTCTTCTGCAATATTTATGTATATTGATGAATATTAAGTTAGTGCAGAATTGAGTTAAAAGTTTTAATTGTGAAAAATTGATAAAGTGGTGATTCACTCCTCCCCTCTCAACATCGGTAGGGACTAATACATCTATGTCAGGAGGAGATAAAGGTAGCTCCATGGGGATTGAGGAAGGAACCTCATAAGGTGACTCTGAAGTTGGTGACTTAGGAGCATCATCTGATCGTTGTTCTTTCTCTAGATATTTAGGATCAATCACATGAATATGAAGCTGAGATTTTTCCTTCCCACGAATTGTCTCCTCCTTAGGAGGAAGTACCATCACCTGACTAACTTGCAACTTGATTCTTGTGCCCGAAGATGATGCACCTTCCTTGTCATCTATCTGGATTTTAGACTTACGTCTGAAAGGTCTTGTAGAATCATCTTCTTTTCCAACCTTGATTTTAATGAGTCTAACACCCTTATTTTTGAGCCAAGTGTTAGTGTTAGCTAAGATGGGCTAAAATCTATGAAGAATGTAAGTACCCTCCTTATGTGACCAATGAATTGATGAAAGTGGGGCTTTATCAACTCTTTGTGAAACATACTTTGGATCAAGCACATTCCCATCATCAATAATTCCTCGTGGAATGTCCACCAGGTTCATATCAACAATTTGCTGAAGGGTGAGCTTGCAATAATCCATCTTACAGACTTCTTTCTCTATATGAAGATGCACCCAAATATCCTCTATGCGATGCACATGTATGAAGGACTTTTTGATTCTCTCCTTCATACCCTGGTAGTCGAAATGTGCTCTTGACTTGAACCTTTTCAGTTTTATCTCCTGCATTTCAGTCTCCATGGTTTTGGCTTTGGTAGACGTGATGAGGGAATATCGACCAATCTTCAATGGGTTAGTTGTAGAAATCCCTATCCCAACTTTATGTCTGATAGATTGATGTGCATGAACAACCATGATCTGTCTTCTCAACTCCATAAGAATAATCTTATTAGTTGGGTATCTAGGAAGCATGTATGGTTGTTTGCTATAGCATCCAACTCTCATGTAAGTGAAAGTTGGGAATTGAAAGTATAAGCAACCATATTCATTCACTCTTTCCCATGCCTCATCTGATACTCTTCTATTCTTTAGTGTCTTGTCAAATTGACACATAAAATGACCAAAGAATGCATCCTGAACCCTCTTGTAATACAATCTGCTGGGCCTCAAGGGTAATTGATCATAGTACTCCCACACAGGTATATGTGAGTGATCACCCTTGGTGTAAATACCAAGGAAATGTCTAAGTGATGTTGCTATATACACAAGATATGAGTTCATATAGAACTTCATAGTGGTAGGAACTGCTGCAAGTTGTTCACACAAAGTGTCACTGATTACTTATCTCCAAGAGATGTGATGAGACTGCCTTATGAACATGATAAATTGATACATCTAGGGTTCAAAAACTTTAGAATGTTCCAAACCCAACATCCTGCTAAGGAGAGTGATGGTGTCTCTGATTTCCCACTTGAAATCACAATGATGCAATTCGACCCATCTTATGAGAGCTACCCGTGGTTCATGAATCCATCTATTAATTTGATGCTTGCGATCCTTTTCCCTTTTAGCATAGTAATCAACTGCACTACTTTTATAAATCTCCATGTATAGGGCAACAAATGGAATTGTGAAATCTTTCTCAATGGTGTCCGCATCAAGACGGATTATGGCTTCTCCATCATCATTCTTGATGGTTCTTGTCTCCATGTCAAAATGGTGAGCACAAGCAAGAACGAACTCAGGTTCTAGGGCAGCCACCGAAAAAGAAGAAGCATGGTGAATGTGGCTGTCCAACAATCACTGCATATTGCTATCCTTTGGATCCTCCACCCTTTTGATGAAATCTGACATGTCAACATGCCCTATTTCCGTATCCTTGATATGATCCATAGGAGAGGAAACTCGCGAAGATGATGGTACTTATCAAATTTGTATTTCATCTTCTTTGGAGGGGAAGATGATGGTAAATCTGACATTGAAAAACAACCTGGTATGCTGTGATGAAGACTTAAAAGTGGCAAAGCAACATCAAAATCAGCTGCAACTATCATCTTTCCTCTTCAAATGGGAAAAATTCTAACTCTTGAACTTCACAACTTTGTGAGAGGGAGATGGGAAATAAATAGGGATTCTTGGAACTTGGCTTTTGACCAATTTCGGATCTTGGAGAACGTTTTACAAGTATACAAGTGGGGAAGAGCAAATGTGCAATCGAGCTTTTGAAACTTGAATGCAAGTATACCTGTAAAAAGGAAAATGAAGTAGTGAGTGAAAAATGATATTTTGACATGTAGGAAATGGTGGGAATGGTATGTACGGATGATGGCAATGAATATGAGTCAAAATGAAAATATTTTGGGAAGATCATCTTTATGAAAATGGGAAGAACTTTCAACTTGTAATCAAGTTAAAAAAACCCGATTTTGAAAGGATGAACATTTTTCCAACTTCGAAACTTGGAATTTCAACAAAAGATGGTTAATATTTTTCAACCAAAGGGGTATATCAACTATTTTCATCTCACTTGCAATCGGGTTTTTAAATCCCGAATGCAAGCAAAGAGGGAAAATGGTGAAAGACAATGCAATTTGCAAATTGGTTTGCAAACCTGGAACAAAAGGGGAAAATCTCTCACAAAACCAATTTTAGGCAAGAGCAAAACAAAACTAACATATATACAACTTGATCAAGGAAACTAAAACAAACTAAAACAAACTAAAACAAGAAAAGAAAGCAAGAACAAGCTTGAATAAAACATAACTTGATCAACAAAAATGACCTCCCAAGAACAAGAAACAATCCTTGAAAGAAGAGAATGAATTTCTTAAATAGACAAAAGAAGAAGATCCAAACCCTAGCCACATTTTTCAAAAGTGTCATATGCATCAAAAATGCCTAACAAATGCATGAAGAATTGGTCAAATGAAGCTTCCAATCTCCACGTGTATGTAAGAGAAGCCAAAATGACTTAGGAGAAGAAGTTATCATGGCATTTTCATGATGTAAATCATGGCATTTAAAGAACACGTATTTGTCATTTTAACGCCTTTGAACCAACAAAAATGACTTCCATATGGCACAAAAAGAGTTTCAAAATGCATGAAAATCGCTTAGGATTCAAAACGCCATCCTCCTTCTAAAATCTCTCCACAAAAATTGTTTGAATCCTTCAACAAATTCAACTTCAATAGTTGGTTGGGTTCTTGGAGAAGGGCAACAAGTTTAAAATTTGCAAAGAACATATGAAATCGGGTTTCGAAAACCCATTTGCAAGTTTTAATATGTTCACTTTTCATGCATTAAGACAAAATTGAGTTTGTGAGAGAAAACTACAAGTTTAAAATACATGTAAAAGAGAAATAAAACTCCCTTTACAAGTCTTAAACAACTCAACAAAAGACTAGTAAAGGGAAAATAAAATTCCTTTAACAAGTCACAAAAACAACTTAAAAATATAACTTGTAATAGGGAAATAAAATCCCTATTACAACTTAAAGTGACTTTTTAAAACTTGTAGTGAAGGAGAAAAACCCCTACCATAACTTAAAATCACTTAAGTGAAACTTTTAAAATAAATTACAAGTTTTATTTTAACTCTACAATTGAAAGTTCATTTGTAATATGTTCAAAAAATTCATACAATAACTAAAAAGACAAAAAACAACAAGGGGGAAATAAAAAGTAAGTTACAAGTTTAAAAATTACATAAAGTGCACTTGTAATTGACTTAAAATTTCCCTACAACACTAAAACAAGAGAAAAATAAAACTTGCAATCCAAGGAAAATTTCCCACCTTGAGGAAGGAAAAACCCGAAATTGAAAGAAAAACATAGCAAACGAACTTCGAGGATGGGCTAAGGATTAAGCCAGTCCAAGGGCGAAGCAAAATTTTACCTCGGGAAGCGTACGTTAGAGTAAAATTTTCATTTTTTAACAAATTTTTAAAAAGGGTTGTCTATTTTTGTGAATACAAAAATACGACAACACTTTGTTGCATAAATATGATCTTTTATAAAATTTTAGAGGTTCTCCTTGATTATTTGTGGTTGTTATAACATAAAAATATTTGTACCTATATGAAGTTTGAACATAACATTAACAATATCTCCCTTATGTGAAACCCCAAAATGACGTTGAATCGATAAGATTGTATAAATATCAAGGAAAACCAACAATCATGTAATATGTTTAAATGCTAATGCAAGCAAATAGTGGAGTGCTCTAGAATGATTATCAATAATAGTTGTAGGTGTCTCTCTAATTGTGATTATCTCATTGTATAAAAATAAACAACAATTTATCATTAAATACAAATCCAAATAACATAAACATTTAATGCTTTGAGTCATCCAAAATTTGATTTTGAAATAAAACTAATCATTTCACTCCTACACATTAAACTCAAAATATTAGTAAAATTACAAATCTAATCTAAAAGGAAAAGATTAAAATTAAAAATAAAATCAATTTCATAAAATAAATAATACAAAAATTGAAATACAGGGAAAAGTGCAAATTTATATAATTTTTATAATTACATAGTGTTTTTTCAGTTTTTTTTGGTTAGATTTTGAAGAAATTTTAAAAAGTAGTGACAATTTAACCAGCCTACATTTGAAGTCAACAATTTACAGTTATCTATATTCAGTGCCCCTTTAAACATTGAATGATCCAGTGTTGGAGCTCTTTAATCACCAGGGGCTCAGGCAAAGTGGGAAGGAAGCTTACAACGCTGAAACATATTTTCAGGGGCAACCCAACCTCAGGGAGGAGAACGAATACTCAATGTATATGTAATTTAGAACACCAAGCCCGGGTACCATCGTTTCGGACGTTCGCAGGAAGATCCAAATCTTTGGAACGTAAGTATCATAAATTACTTACAAGAGGAAAATAACGGAACCTGAAATTCACAAGAAAATTCAAAGCTGCGTATTTTGGTTTAGTGCTATTATATTTAGTATTTCAATCTCAACTAAAACCCAGAATCTGGCCATTGGATTTTTGCAAACCATTATTAGGGTTTAAACTTATTACTATTTTGTTAACTTGATAACCGTGGAAAAGAATGCAAAACCTTCATTAAATCTTTGCATACGATTATTAGGGTTTAAACATGCTATTCATTTTAACGTAATAGCCCTGGAAAAGAGTGCAAAACTCTGCATCATATTTTTGTAGACCGTTTTGAGGCTTTAAATCCAGTAAACTTTGTTAATGCATGGCGGGAAGGTTCCAGAGTGTCAGGAGCCTTTTAATGGTCAAAACCTTGTTTCTATAGTTACGGTCAGAGTAGGGTTGTAAGGCATTTATTGGATTTTGTTCTTTCAGTTTGAAGTGTCTGAATTATAATTCTACTTTCAGATTCAGGGTTTCAAATATTTTTTGGAGCGTTTTTCTAAACAATACAGATTTTGTATGTGCTCATGTGCTATTTTAAAGTGTTTGATTGCTACTGTGTTGTGTTTGAGTACAGTTTCGAGGAAAATACCAATTTCAGGATTTCGGATCATCAAAGCAGAACTCACACGCCTGGGGTTGCTGACATATTAGAGCTTCAGTTGAGAGTTTGACATTAGAAGAGTTTGGTTCTGAAATTTTATAGGCAGCCGTGGAGTATCCCTTTTATCTTTGAGAGGGTGGGTTGACAATGTTTCTTTATAATTTAACGCTGCAGCAAGCCACAGGTGTGGTTTGTGCAACCTATGGCAACTTTATGGGTGGAAAAACTCAGGAAATTGTGGTAGCCAGAGGAAAAGTGCTGGACTTGTTACGGCCGGATGATAATGGGAAACTCCAGACAATTCTTTCTGTTGAAATCTTCGGTGCTGTTCGGTCTCTGGTGCAATTCAGGCTTACAGGTTCACACAAGGATTACATTGTTGTTGGGTCTGACTCTGGAAGGATTGTGATACTTGAATATAACAAAGAAAAGAATATTTTTGAGAAGGTTCACCAAGAGACCTTTGGCAAGTCAGGATGCAGGAGGATAGTCCCTGGTCAGTACTTAGCGGTGGATCCAAAGGGTCGAGCTGTTATGATCGGTGCCTGTGAAAAACAAAAACTTGTATATGTCCTGAACCGGGATAATGCTGCCAGGCTTACCATTTCATCACCTTTAGAAGCTCACAAATCTCACACGATAGTGTACTCTATATCTGGTGTTGATTGTGGTTTTGACAACCCTGTTTTTGCTGCCATTGAGCTTGATTATTCTGAAGCTGACCAGGATTCTACTGGACTTGCAGCAAATGAGGCACAGAAGCATTTGACCTTTTATGAGCTTGATCTTGGTCTCAACCACGTTGCCCGCAAATGGTCGGAGCCCATTGATAACGGTGCAAATATGCTTGTCACTGTACCTGGTGGTGCGGATGGTCCTAGTGGGATTCTTGTTTGTGCTGAGAATTTTGTTATCTACAAGAACCAGGGGCACCCAGATGTTCGTGCAGTTATTCCAAGGAGAGCAGATTTACCAGCTGAACGTGGTGTGTTGATAGTATCAGCTGCGACCCACAAACAAAAGTCAATGTTCTTCTTCTTGCTGCAGACTGAGTATGGAGACATCTTCAAGGTTACTCTAGAACATGATAATGATCAGGTGAGCTGTGAAAAGTGAAAACTAATGAGCTAGTAATCATCCTTCTTATCAATTCCTAAAAATGAGGCACATTGGAAAATATTAAAATTCTCTAATCTATCTCTCCTGTTTGATGGTTTGCATTTTCCCTCCACAAGCAGTAGGTTACAGTTTTGCTGAATGCCGAGTTTCGCTTAGGAAATAGAGTTTTATTACAGCTTTTTACCCTCAAATATTATGATTGCCACTCTTATAGTTGTCATATCCCCTTGCCTGTAGCTTGGGAACTGCAATCTGAAATAGGCTACCAGTTTCTGCACTAAAATTGAGTGCAGGTTTTCAACTGTCATTAAATGCTTCTCATGTATCATCGATGTTGCCCCTGCCATGAACCGACATTTATCAGACCGTGAAACATTGAAATACTGAGTTTTGTGTCAATTTTTGCAACCAACCTTCATGCCTCGTCTCATTTCTAGGCCTTGCTTACATCTGGGATCAAAGTAATAATAATTAATATGGGTAACCTCCTTGTCTCTTGCCATTTTTCGGGCCCTCTGTAAAATAGGCTGCTGCATTAGTTATACTTCACAACATCCTTTGCTCAGATGATGTAAGCTACCCTGTAGTCTCAGCACAATTAGGAACATGAGAGACCTAGTATTGTGGACATTCAAAAGGATGCTTCCTCGCCTTATCGAGGAAAGTACTATATTACTAGAAAAAGAACCTTACAATGGACCTTTTGTTGCCTCTTGTTTCAACTTTCCTGTCATTTTGTGAATATCACTTCGTCTGGAGCCTTATTAATCAAGAAAAGTATGACATTGCTTGAGTGGGACCCCTGCCTTTCTTATATGCTCATCTATACGTGGCCTACTAGCGATGACATTGGATGATGTATAAAAACTTTTGACATTATTATTATAGTTTAGCAGTTTCTCCTTAGTGCCTTCGGCTTCAACACAAAATGTGAAAGCTGAGTTTATTATCTGTTGCAGTAGACTGTTTCATTTATTCTCTTATCTCTGCCTTTATGCAATCCATGGATGTTACCTTGTTGTGTTTCGTCACTTGAGTGTGCTGTATGTGCTGCTTTTTTAATAATTCAAGAGATTTGCTGCTATGCTTTACACATGTAAAGCCAAACCTGATAAAAGTTTCCTTTCAGGTCAGTGAATTGAAGATAAAATATTTCGATACAATTCCTGTAACTGCAGCAATGTGTGTTCTTAAGTCGGGTTTTCTCTTCGCTGCCTCAGAATTTGGAAATCATGCCCTCTATCAGTTCCAGGGAATAGGGGACGATGCAGATGTTGAGTCATCTTCTGCATCACTCATGGAAACAGAAGAGGGATTCCAGCCTGTCTTTTTTCAGCCTAGGGGTTTGAAGAACCTTGTTAAGATTGATGACATAGAGAGCCTCATGCCAATAATGGACACAAAAGTTGTTAATCTCTTTGAGGAAGAAACCCCACAAATTTTTGCCCTTTGTGGGAGGGGTCCCCGCTCCTCTTTACGAATATTAAGACCCGGTCTTGCTGTTACTGAAATGGCTGTGTCACAGTTACCAGGTATTCCCAGTGCAGTTTGGACAGTTAAAAAGAGTGTAAATGACGAGTTTGATGCATACATTGTTGTTTCCTTTGCCAATGCCACTCTGGTGCTGTCTATTGGTGAAACAGTCGAGGAAGTTAGTGACAGTGGATTTCTTGATACTACTCCTTCATTGGCTGTATCTCTTCTAGCAGAGGATTCCTTAATGCAGGTGCATCCTAATGGAATTCGGCACATTAGGGCAGATTCACGTATAAATGAATGGAAGACCCCTGGGAAAAAGACAATAGTAAAAGTGGGCTGTAACAGATTGCAAGTGGTAATTGCTCTCAGTGGGGGAGAACTTATTTATTTTGAAATGGATATGACAGGGCAACTGATGGAGGTGGAGAAGCGTGAAATGTCAGGAGATGTGGCTTGTTTAGATATTGCTCCAGTTCCTGAAGGCAGACAGAGGTCAAGATTTTTGGCGGTAGGATCATATGACAGCACTATTCGCATATTATCTTTAGATCCTGACGACTGTATGCAGATTTTGAGTGTGCAGGCTGTAAGTTCTCCACCAGAATCTCTACTCTTGCTGGAAGTTCAAGCATCTATTGGTGGTGAGGATGGTGCTGATCATCCAGCTAGTGTGTTTCTGAATGCTGGTTTACAGAATGGTGTTCTTCTTAGAACCGAGGTGGATATGGTCACTGGGCAACTCTCAGACACACGTACAAGATTCTTGGGTTTGAGAGCCCCAAAACTTTTTTCTGCTCTTGTCAGGGGTCGCCGGGCAATGCTTTGTCTTTCAAGCAGGCCTTGGTTAGGTTATATTCATCAAGGACACTTTCTTTTAACTCCTCTTTCTTATGAAACTTTGGAATATGCGGCTTCTTTTTCGTCTGATCAGTGTGCTGAAGGTGTGGTAGCAGTTGCTGGAGATGCATTGAGAGTTTTCACGATTGAAAGGTTGGGAGAAACTTTCAATGAGACTGTTATGCCCCTGAGATATACACCAAGAAAGTTCATTTTACATCCTAAGCATAAATCTTTAATTATTATTGAAAGTGACCAGGGGGCATTTACTGCAGAGGAACGTGAAGCTGCCAAAAAGGAATGCCTTGAAGCTGCTGGATTAGGGGAGAATGGGAACATGGAGATTGAGCAGCAGAATGGGGATGAGGAAGAGAAGGAAGATCCTCTACCTGATGAGCAGTATGGTTATCCAAAAGCAGAGTCAAAGAAATGGGCATCTTGCATCAGGGTTTTGGATCCTAAATCTGGTGAAACAACATGCATCTTGGCCCTGCAGGATAATGAAGCTGCATTTAGCATTTGTTCTGTCAACTTCCATGACAAAGAACATGGAACTCTTGTTGCCATTGGAACTGCAAAAGATTTAGAATTTTGGCCCAAAAAGAATTGTTCAGGTGGATTTATTCATCTCTACAAATTTGTGGATGATGGGAAATCACTTGAACTTCTGCATAAAACACCAGTTGATGGAGTACCATTGGCATTATGTCAATTCCAAGGCCGTCTATTGGTTGGAATTGGGCAGGTACTGAGAATTTATGATTTGGGTAAAAGGAAATTACTTCGGAAATGTGAGAATAAGCTTTTTCCTAATACTATTGTATCCATTCACACATATGGGGATCGGATTTATGTTGGTGACATTCAAGAGGTATGAGATCTCTATTCTCTAATTTTCAGTTTATTTATCTATAAAAAACAAATATTCTGAGATGCAGGGTGGATACTGTAAATGGGATATATCTACGTATTTATGTAAAAGCTTCTTATGCTGCAATGTCTTTATTTAAAAATTTGAAGTCTCCTTTATACGTTTGATTGTTTCTATATGCTACTAATTTGGGTTTAGCACTTTCGTTATGCAGTTGAAGAAAAATTAATCATTTATTATTTTTTATTGTTTGATTTTTTAACGTACTGTCGGATAGACTTGAGATCCTTCATTTTAGAGCTTGTTATTCTCATACTTTGCAGATAACCATTTGAACATATGTTGAATTTCATGCATCTGGGTTCACTGAATAATAGTATGATTCTGCCATTTCAGAGATAACTACCTGGTCAAAATCAGATATATCATGACACATGACATTATCTTTTGAAAAAACGTTATATCATGTGTACTTCAAGATTTAGCTGTATTCATATTTAACATGCATTCAATATGCAACTATAATTAAACAACATTTCAACAATAGGAAACTTGCAACAACTAACATCTTTTACAAATACAACATTGAAACTGAAACTATAACCTTTTTTTTGAAGAATCAGAGAATTAAACTAGGAAAGATGTAATCTAATTACATAAGCATAATTTCATCAGTTTAACAATACAACATAAGAAGAACGAGAGGTTTAGAAATTACAGTTTTTCTTGATACCCATTTTGATTTGTAAATAGTCTTTACATTGTTTGGGAGAGGGAAAGTATCATCAGGGCGTTTTTCCGTCCAACCACGAACTTACTAGTTCTTAGTGCCATTTCCAACTGGAAAAGGCCCGACCCTTCGTAGGGAAGTAAAAGAAGTTGGACTCATGCCATTTGAGACTGGTGTTTAACCCTACACAATCCCTAGTTGGTCACACACCATAGGCTACTCCTAACTAGTATGACCTCTGACTGGGTTGTACATCCGGATTAATGAACTGACTGATGCTTACCATTAGTAGCATCACCTTGGCCAAAGGTTTTAATGTTTTGCAATTATGCCAATGCATGAATCCATCTTCCACCACCCTACTCGGCTTGACTAAATCCTTGAAGGTTTCCAATATTATGGGGACATAATTGGTAAAAAATTATTGTTGTATTTACAAATGATCATGAACATCATTATAAAGAATTACAAAGAAATACAAAATAGAAAGTTTCTAATAAGAAACTAAAATTACAATATCTTACAATATATTACATTATTGAGCATTAATAACTTAGGAAAATATAATATTAATGCCCTCCCTTAATGCTCAATCTATCAACTACACCAATAGACCCCCTGAATTTTACAAACTTATTTGGACTGAGGGGCTTGGTGAGAATATCGGCTTGCTACTCCGCTGTAGGAACATACAACAACTGAATGGATCCGTCTTCAACCAGCTGTCGAATGTAATGACAATGAAGCTCTACATTTTTGGTTCTTTCATGGAAGACTGGATTCTTGGCAAGTTTGAGAACTCCCTGATTGTTAGAGAATAAGGGAGTCGGACCTGCTTGAGATATTTGCATATCCGCAAGCATCCAATGAAGCCAAATTGCCTCACAAGCTGCCTTAATTGCTCCTTGATATTCTGCTTCTGTCGAGGAGAGAGCCATTGCCTGCTGCTTCTTACTAGTCCAAGTGACTACAGTGGATCCCAAACTGAACACATATCCAGAGGTTGATTTCTTGTCATCAACCGAGCCTGCCCAATCTGAATCTGTGAACCCACTGAGTCTAGGATCATGACTCCTAGTGTAAAGAAGTCCATAATCAGAGGTGCCTTTCACATAACGCAGCACACGCTTCGCTGCTACCCAATGATTAGCCTTGGGGGTTGTCATGAAGCGTGAAATGTAGCTCATTGCAAAACTGAGATTAGGTCTGGTAGCAGTAAGATGGATGAGACTGCCCACTAGTTGCTTGAATTGTGTTTCATCTACAGGAGGAGAATTAGACTTGGCTGACAACTTCAAGCCAGTCACCATAGGTGTGGAAGCAGGTTTGCAATCCTGCATTCGAAACCTGTCAAACAAGTTTCTGGCATACTTAGATTGAGAAATAAAAATGCTACCATCAGTCTGCCAAACCTCAACACCTAAACAATAATGGAGAAGCCCCAAATCTGTCATATCAAAATCCTTGCACAGATCCTGTTTGATTTCTGCAATCAAATGTGCTGAACTACTAGTAATGATCAAGTCATCCACATAGACAACAAGAAAAAGAATATCATCACTAGAGTGTTTGATATACAAATTACTGTCAGAAGGGCAACGCTGAAAACCATGAGCAACCAAGTACTGATCAATCTAAATGTACCACGCTCGAGGAGGCTGTTTAAGCCCATAGAGTGCTTTAACGAGTCTACATACTTGATGTTCTTTGCCGGCAACCTTGAAACCAAGAGGCTGTGTCATGTAGACTTCTTCCTACAATTGATCATTGAGGAAGGGACTCTTAATATCCATCTGATGGACTTTCCATCCAAACTGAGCTGCAATAGCGAGGAGAAGACGAATGGTACTCATCTTGGTAGTAGGAGCAAATGTCTCCTCATAATCAATCCCCTCTCGCTATGTGAATCCTCGAGCAACTAAATTGGCTTTGTACTTATCCAAGGTACCATCTGTATGATATTTGACCTTATAGACCCATTTGTAGCTAATGGGTTTCTTCCTTGGAGGAAGATCAGAGAGAACCCAGTTGTTGCTCTTCAGAAGGCTTTGGTATTTTGCATCCATTACCTGTGCCCACTTTGGAATCCCTTTTGCTTCGGTATAAGTCGGAGGCTCATAAATGCTGTGAATGTTGGCCATGAGAGCAAAGTTAATTGTATTTTTCTGCTTGCCCTTATTTCTGGAAGATCCATCCTCAATGAAATCATGAGGACGAAGATCACTGATGATCTTGGCCCACCACTTAGGTCGGAGAGTAGATGTGCCAACATCTGATGGAGGAGGAATAACTGGAACTAGAGGTGGAAGAGGATTTGAAACAGGTGGAAGATTAGCATCATCCGGAGGAAATTCAGGTAGTGCATCATCAAATACAAAATCTGCATCATCCCTCCCATCAAGTGAACCAAATGGAAGACAGACACCTAAATCAGAAGCCTTCAAAGGCTAATCCTCAGAATTTTGCTCAGACAAGGAAAGTTGAAATGGTCCTCGATCTTCATCAAAGACAACATCGCGACTGAAGATGAGACGATCAGTGTCTACATCAATCAGCCGGTAGGCCTTATGGTTGTCACTGTATCCAGTAAACATGAGCTTCTGACTCTTGGAATCCAACTTAGAGTGCTTGGCATCTGGAATCCAAACATATGCAAGAGAGCCAAAAAATTTCAAATGGCTGATCTTGGGTTTGTGACCAGTCGAGGCTTCCTCAGGAGTTATCCTTTTAACAACATGAGTGGGAGACCTATTAAGGAGAGAGATTGCAGTAAACACTGCTTCTGCCCAATACTTCTTAGGAACATTTTTGTGTTTCAACATAGACCTAGCCATTTCTGTAACGGTGCAGTTACAACGTTCTACAATGCCGTTCTGCTGAGGAGTGTATGGTGTGGTTAACTAACGTTTTATGCCATGTGTATCACAGAAAGTGGAGAAAGCAGTAGAACAAAACTCCCCCCCCCCCCCCCCATTATTAGACCTAAGAGTAATAATAGAACAACCAGACTCTTTTTCTACCAAGGCCTTAAATTTTTGAAATACAGGAAACACATCTGATTTCTGTCTAAGAAAGTACACCCACATCTTATGGCTGTAATCATCAACAAAAAAGTAAGAAATAGCTGCACCTAGTAACAAAAGTATTATTCATTGGACCACATACATTAGCGTGGACCAACTGTAGTACCTTAGATGCTCGCCATGAGTCACCATCCTTGAACGGTGTCCTGTGCTGCTTCCCAGCCTGACAAACATCACAAACTCGTTGATTCTGAGTTTGAATTTCAGGTAGGCCATGTACTAAATCTTCCCGAACAAGTTGAGCAAGATAATGAATGTTCAGGTGACCATATCGCTGATGCCATAGATGGGAGATAGAGGAGGATTTTGCTGCGAAGGCATGCTCAAGAGAATCACCTGTATCCACAAGTCTATAAAGACCATGATCCTCAATACCAACAACAACTGTAGTGTGTGTCGCACGATTAACAATAGAACACTTATGTGCACTGAAGATGACATCAAGTTGAGAATGCCGCATAATCTGACTCATGGAGAGAAGGTTCAATTCCATGCCAGGAACGTAGTACACATTGAGGAATATGAGATTCCTCCCACCAGACTGTATCTGAACGT